>NW_006797029.1:269950-271355 GCF_000442215.2 Lipotes vexillifer | reverse complement strand
CTCTTTCCCACAAACATACCTAAATTAGGAGGAATCCTTTCTTTCTTACAACACATTCCCCCCTCCCCCAACAAAGGAGGAAACTTTTCATAATTACATATAATAAGGCACTTACTGCACACATGTATTGCCATAGAGTCTTTCAGGATATTTATGGTGTGATGGAAAGAATCCTGACTGGTAGGGCCGATAGTACTGTTCAGAATCACCCACGTGTCATTGATGTTTCCATGATTTCTTCTTTTCGAATTAGAGCAGTGTTTCTTATACTTTAGTTTGGCTTACAAGCCTTTTTAAAAGCTAACAGAGTTTCCAGGGCTCTCCAGATGAGAAACACTATTAGATAAGAAGATTCTTAGGTATAGACTTAGCTTTGTAGCCTTTACAGTTCCTTGTGATTTTTATGGGCATAACAATTTGATTTTGGAGAAGAGTCTGTGTACTGTCAGGTGAGTTCAAGGCTGTTCAAGCTCAGGGACTGGAATTGCTAATGAAACAAAATATTGGAAATGCAGGAGCCATTTTCTTTAAATAATTATATTTTCATTTAAAATAGCAGTTAATTCAAAGGTTCATTAATCTTTGGAAACTATGTAAGTATAGGTACTATTGGCACTTAGCGAAGAAGGTTATGATGAACTCCAGTTGTGCTTTTCATAGTGGCTTCTTGCCAAGACTGAAGTTAAACTGTATGGTAAAAACACTTTTATCTAGGTTAGTAGGATAATAAAACATTTGTGAGCTGTGATGAGGAAGTTAAGCAGACATGCAGGGGAAAAAACTGTGGCGTACAGCAGGATTAGTGCAACATGACTAAGGAGGAAACAATATTAGATATGTCTCGCGCCAAAGTATTAGTTTAAGGACCAACTGTTGGAATCTGACGATGTTGGTAATCAGCTAATATTTGAGTGCTTTTAAAACCCAGGCACTGTGCTAAGCACTTTACATGGAGTATCCTCATAACAACTCCATCTGGCAGGGAATATTGTGCTTCTTTTACAGATGAGGACTTTGAAGTTTACTTAAAGGGACACACGCAAGGTGGGGCAGAGCCAGCCTTCACACCCAGGTTGTCCTGTGCTCTAGAGCCGGTGGTGTTAGAGCAAAGTGGAATTTCAAAAGATTTGGAAAGGGGAAGGAACTCTTTAGGCTGTGTTAGACTCACTTGCTCTAAAACACTGATTTTAACCTTGTTTAGAACCTGCCCCAGCATTTAAACTACACTATTTAACTTGTCAGTTTAAAAAATTAGGTCATTATGAGGAAGTACATAAAACAGATGTTAACCTGTTCTTCCTGGGAATTTCTAATGCATTCTTCAGTTCTAATAAGTATATTCTTATATAGTGGCCCCTTCCTCCTTTTAATGCCTTAATCTATAAGTGGAAGAATAAGCATTCCC
>NW_006797029.1:234900-269940 GCF_000442215.2 Lipotes vexillifer | reverse complement strand
CCCTACACAGAGCATCTGTAAAGTTTATCTAGGTTCCCTTGGGCAACTTCAGCAAAGTTGCCCAGGCTCTGTTTCACTGGCTCTTCACTATCGGATGGTAATGACTGATTGTTGATAAGTGTTAAAGTTTAATTGCTTTGTCAACATCTTTAAACTACACCTCTCTATATCATGATATCCTGGTTCCGTTGGCAGCTTGTTCAAAGAGCTGTGATGTGCAAATAGATACGTACTTGAAATACTTAGGATCGGTATTAAATGATCTGACAGCCAAAGCTGTTAATGTTGACTTGGTGTAGATTATTTTGGATAGTGCAGTCTAAGGAAGTTACTATGGAAAGGCTCAGACAAAGGGGAAACAGTGGTTTCTAAAGTCCTGAAGGTTGTCTTAGTGGAAATTGAGAGTGCCTCACCAAATTCCAAAATATTAGGGCCTATAGCATGAAAGGTAATTTTGGACTAGTGGAGGGATGTACAACTTGGATCTCTTTGTTTTTTATGGAGTGGCATAGCTTTAAGTGTAAGCGTATTAATTCTAGATCCATGATAATTTTTGGAAGACAGGAGTGTTTGAGTTACATGACTAAATTTTGAAGGCTATTGGAACAGTCATTAACCTCTTCTCTAAACTGCACTTTTGCACGAAGGTCAGACAAGAGTCTTAATTCAGTGGGTCATTTGATCTGACCCAGGAGGCCTCATCTAAAACAAGTTTAAATCAGTACTTTATAATTTCAGGTTTTTATTCTGGCAAGTTAATTGAGTACTTAATGAAGACCCATGTTATACAAATTACTTTTACTTTTTCTACCCTGTGAGAAAAACCAATTGGCTAGTATTTATTTTGCTCATATGTGTCTTAGCCATTATAGGGACTACAAGAGAAAGCTTTGTCCATGCTTGCAGAATTTATAGTCTGGCACATCTGCTTAGGGTGTTGTTTTTCATCAGTATGAAAGGCCATAGTAACACTAACACAGCTGTGGAGTGGGAAATACCACAAGGTTAAACACCTTTTAAATGCTTTTGGAAACAGCTTTGGAATGTGGCACCTTCACTAATCATCATTCACTCATATGAAATACCCTTTACATACAAATCATATTTAAAAGCCTTATATAAGCATTAAAATTTACCTTATCTTAAAAAAGTTTCATATTACCCTTCCCTCTGTGAATACATATAATTAAGGAAAATTGCTTTGTTAAACAAATACAACACAGATGTTTAAATACCTACTTTGTGCTTTTATTACTGATAGAATGGTGGAAAAATGAATATCTCTGTTCTTACAGAACTTTTTTTTTTGGTGGAGCAAGGCAATTAAAAATAAGCAAGGAGGGCTTCCCTGGTGGCGCAGTGGTTGAGAGTCCGCCTGCCGATGCAGGGGACACGGGTTCGTGCCCCGGTACTGGAAGATCCCACATGCCGCGGAGCGGCTAGGCCCGTGAGCCATGGCCGCTGAGCCTGCGTGTCCGGAGCCTGTGCTCCGCAACGGGAGAGGCCACAACAGTGAGAGGACCGCGTACCGCAAAAAGAAAAAAAAAGAAAAAAAAAAAGCAAGGAAAATATCAGATAGTGATGTGTTATGCAGAGACTTAGAACAGGGTGATGTGATAGAGTGATTGGGTGGCTGCTTTAGGTTGGCAAAGAAGTCTTCTCCAAGGAGGTGAAATTTAATCTGGAATATGTGAAGGAACAGATTTTGGGGTGATTTGGAGGAGATGGGGGACATTTAAGACAAGGAACAGCCTACAGGCTCCAAGGCAAGACTATACTTGGTGTGTTCAAATTACCAAAAGAAAGCTTAACTATACTTTCATGCTTTTGTTTAAAAGATAAAAATTTGTAATGAAATATTTCAAGGAAGACTTCTTCTTCACAAATCTCCATATACATATTTTGTCTTTTCTAGCACATCTTGCACATTTGAGTTGAGAATATGATACTTTTAAACCGGAACCTTCACCAAACATCCTGGAATTTGTTTCTCCACCTCCTGTATTCCTATCATCATGAATGACTGCTCTGACAAAGAATATGTCATTGGAGCACACCTTCAGCTAACAGATTTCTTTTTTCATAGTTATTTTTCAATTCACTAGAAGAAAAGCAAGTTATGGTATATATTAGGAGACCTGTTTCTTAACTTTGACAGTTAAGAAAATGAATGTTTCCAGTCTTACTACATTCTCAGTCAGCTGTCCACCATACCAAGAGCCTTGTGGCTCTGAGTAATCATTAACTGGAAGAGCGCATCGCATTGGGAACTTAGGAAAGCTCTCTTTAGTTGGCATTTTAAGGAAGAGGTTGTTTATTAGCTCTTTAGGATATTTATCATGCTTTGAAATATTTTAATAAATTTTATTCCATAAGATCCAACTTAGGTTAGGATTTTTGCAGAAATTTTATTCCATAAAATTTATACTTGCATCAAACAAGTATGTTCTAAGAATCATTCACTTAGTAAATACTTGTTGAATATCTGTGCTTTACACGTTTCTGAGAAATGCAAAAAGGTACAGTTCCTGCTTTCTGACAGCTTATAGGAAGAGGGGTCAGACAGGCAAAATCATTTAATATTCTATTGAATTTAATTTCTAGCTGCTCCTCCCCCTCCCCCTCCCCCTCCTTCCCCTTATACTCACGGAGAGTCTCAAATCTTCCTTTAAAAATATCATTTCTTTCCTCCTTCCCCTTCCTTAATAGTTTTGTAGAGTCAGTAGATGAGAACAATTATTTGCATTGATGTATTTGTTCTTGATTTACGAAAAGGGAATCTATAGTAAATGCTGACATACTGTATTTTACATTGTTGCTGCTACTGATTAAACACATAACCCAAGCAAGGACAAACTCTACTATTATAAAGCTTAAGGACCTCAGGCTCCAGTAGTAATAACTGACTCTTTTTACAGTTAGAGTAGGGTGTGAGGACAGAGGGTCTCAAAGAAAAATGCATGTTTAAATTACGTGCTTCTCAGATGACCCCTGGAGCCCTGCAATCTGAAAATATTTAATTTCCATGCTGTTAAAATAATTTGGCTGCGGCAGTTGCAGATCTCCAATTTCATTGCAACTTGAACGTTTGGGGTCTTTCAACTCATGGATATAAGTTGGATTAAATAGAACAACTTTGTTAAGCTAGATGAACAGTGATTATAAAAAACCAAATACAGAAACAGTGAAAATAGGACAAAATTGAGGAACATGACCTTTGGAATATCATCGGAGTAATATTGGTTTAAAGGATTAAAATACTTTTTCTTTAAGAATAATGGCAATAATGATGGTGATATTGATAATGATGGCAGAAGTGGCTTACTGTCAAAATTTTACCCCTCCAAGTAGGGTTTGTTTGTTTGTTTTTTACTTGCCTCCTTAATAGGTGACATTTATGGGGGGAAAAAAAAGATGTGTACTGAAAGGATCAGAATTGTGTTAGATAGTCAGAAAACATCTAAAGATGAGTCAAAGCCAGGCAGACCCAAGAAAAGTGATAAACAGGGAAGATTGGCAGAAGTGCCTAAAATATTTGGGATTGAAGAGATACCTGTTTTATGTTGGTAGTTAAGGACAGATCTAAGAATTCGTTTGTGAAAGAACAACAAAGTCTCAATTTCAGATATAATTTTAAGTATTTACTTTTATGATTATGCAAATAATATATTTGCTTTTTAAAGAAGACACTAAAAAGTATTTTAAACTAATGTTACCATAATTCCACCACTCAGAGATAACCAGTATTAACATTTTGGTGGGTTTTTTTCCTTTTTTTTTAATGTCTGCATGTAAGTGTGTTTTTCCCCTAACACACCACAAACATATTAGTAAATTATGCTTTAACATATTTAAGGGCTATAATGCAAATATACCTCTGGATGCTAGGGTTTTTTCTTTTGTTTTCGCTATTATAATTTTGTTATAATATTATAACATTTTGATGAACATACCTTATACAAATCTTTGTTTTCATCTGACTTATTTTCTTAAGAATAGACTCCTAGAAGTGCAGTTAGTAGGTACAAAAGTATAAATGCTGAGGCTAATAATGTGTTGTCAGATAGCTCTCCAGAAAGATTATTCTATATTATTCTATACTTCTGTGGGCTCTTCTCTCTGTACCCTTAACATATCTTTGAATACTGCTTGCCTTTATTATTGACCAGTTTGTTAGGTTGAAAATGATATATTTTAATAGCTTCAGAAATTCTTGGTTAGAGTAGCTTTAATTTCTGAAAGAGGATTTGAAGTCTTTTTTTTTTTTTTGTGGTACGTGGGCCTCTCACTGTTGTGGCCTCTCCCGCTGCAGAGCACAGGCTCCAGACGCTCAGGCTGAGTGGCCGTAGCTCACGGGCCTAGCCGCTCCGTGGCATGTGGGATCTTCCCAGACGGGGCATGAACCCGTGTCCCCTGCATGAGCAGGCGGACTCTCAACCACTGCGCCACCAGGGAAGCCCGGATTTGAAATCTTTGGGATATTTTTTTTTCTTGAGTGATAAGAGAGTGAATGAAATGTGTAGGCATTGGACTTGGTAAGAGTAATTATATTTAATGATAGGAAGTATTTCGTCAGAGTCAGTCAGAATTGAAACAAATAGGTTTGACTAGAGAATATTATGGTAAGTAGAATGCTGAAAGATTTGAGGTGATTTTAAGACACTTGTAATGGCACGAGGAGGGTGGAGCTTGGAAAAGCTTTCAGAAATGCACTGCATAGAATTACCAATGGGTTCTTTGTAGGAGAGAAGCGAGGTACATGAAAAACTAATATGACCGTACAGGAGACTCTGAATTAAATGTTAAAAGATAGGTACATAAGATGGATTTCTGCTGCTGTTTTTCCCCTCTCTACTTTTTGAAATCTGCATTCTTATGAAGTCTAGAATACATGGTGGGTTTTGCCAGGTCTTTCTACTCTTTCTCCCAACATTCCAGTCGCTTCTGCTTTACCAATTGATTGTTGGAGGCAAAAATCACACTGAAGGAGTAGTTCTTGCAGGCAACAAGAATTTGTGAGACACTGTGCTTTTTAGCTGAATGACTTCAGATGGTCCCCTCATCTTTACACTGTCCTGATTCTTTCCTTCTACAAATGAACCCATGACTTCTGTATACCACTGCAAGAAAATCACTCCTGTTCTTCTTTGTTTTATCTTCACCCATATGCTCTGTGGGATGTGGGATGCACCTTCACATTTCTAAATTTCCATATAGATGCACTTCTCACAACAGAGGTGTTTTACCTCCTGGCTTGTAACAAGGCTGTTTTTTTTTTAATGTTCCCTGATTCCAGTGGCAAGTTTCACTGTGGTTGATGTGCTCCCTTTCATTTCATATTCCTTCTTCCTTAGAAAAGTAAAGAATTTAGGAGTTTTGTGGATTTTAGCATTTCATCACCTTTCACAGAGGATTTCAAAAGTACAAAAACAAAACAATTAGTTTCTAAAACCAAAACACTGGTTTCTAAACTGTAGAAAAATCAACCTTACATTAACATTGAAATTTCTTATTTTAAAGGGGCTTCACATTTGTGTGTGTTGAATCAAGGATAAAGTGAAGTGTCCTACTTCTGGAACTCATACTTCTAAAGTTTTCTGACAGGTAGCTTTATTTCTGGAGGAACAGCTTGGGGTTGTGCAAAAGCACTGGCTTTCCTAAAGTTTTAAAATTTTGTGACTTAATTTAGAACATGAGTTTATTAAAAGGTAAAGAAGAATGGTTTTCAAAAAATTCTTTTTTCTATAGTTTCAGCTCTCAGCCTTTCCGTTAAATTTCCCTTCACTTATTTGTAAAAAGGATGAGTATTTTTAGTATACTGTCCTGGCACAAATCCTCCTTATAGGCTCAGATTTTCTCAGCGATGACTAATGCAGTTCAGCTGCTTCCAAGTTCTACGTTTCATTCCCTCTTCTGCTGCACCTCCTCTTCCCCCCTGCAGCTGGTTTGTTGGCAAAGCCCAGATCCTTTGATAGCTCTCAATCCCAGCATTACCCGTCAGAAGGATTTAACCCTGCTTACCTTTTAGGCTTTCTAATAGCCACAACTCCTATATCAAAAATCTGCATGACTGCAAAGTCCCTAGTTAGGAATTACTTATAACCTTCCTCCATTTACCATATAAGCTCTACCTATGTTTTTCATACTGATGGTTGGATGTCATTAAAGCAGTTGTTTATTGCTGTTTTTAGGTCTTCAGCTGTTGTTGGGACACCTTCTCTATATTTTCAAAGTAACTGATGTCATTTCATAAATTGTTTACTATACAACTTACATTAAGCACTATATATACAGGTTGTTAAAAGAAGAAATTTTTGAAGTTACCTTCAATTTAGGAGACAGTCTCTATCAGTAATTTGATTTATATAGTTTCATATCAGCAATCAGTGCAGTTTCTGCTTTGGTGTGTGCAACTGCTAAGTTGCTTCCCACTGTATGTTGTCAAAACAGAAGCGTTATGTTTTCAACTCTGCTGTGTGATTTGGATGTTGACTAGTTTGCAGCCTGGGAAAAGAAACTGCTTTCAAGTCTATTAGAAAAGAACAGGCGGCTTTACAAATGGCATTTCCTCCTAGCCTTCCATTGCATTCATTATCTGTATGGGTGGAGGATGGCTGCACTGGAAGCATTTCACTTGGCCCACTCCCAGGCAGCACCAAGTGTGAGCCTTATAGGGATCTCTTTAGGTTGAAAACTCATCATTTCATGTTTAAAATGCAGATGGTTCTTCACTTTCCCATGCTTCAGATTAATTGTTGAGTACATATATCTTCCAGTTTTATCCTGTTTTTATTCAGGTTTTTGTGTGTGTGTGTGGTATGCGGGCCTCTCACTGTTGTGGCCTCTCCCGTTGCGGAGCACAGGCTCCAGACGCGCAGGCTCAGCAGCCGTGGCTCATGGGCCCAGCTGCTCCATGGCATGTGGGATCTTCCTGGACCGGGGCACGAACCCGTGTCCCTTACATCGGCAGGCGGACTGTCAACCACTGCGCTACCAGGGAAGTCCTATTCAAATTTATGTGGTCTTAAATTTCATTTACTGGCAGCTCAAAGATGGAATTCATTTTAATTTAAGCCATTTAAGAAATGAAGATTGCCTATTAGAGTAAGAAAAGCTGAGTCCAAAGGATAGAGAGATGACTAGTGAAGACAAACTGGACAGTATTTGATTGCTTCATATTTAGTATTCTTCTAATTCTGTTTGGGGACTAAAAGTATTTACTGTAACAAAATGTGTGTGTGTATACACGTGTGTGTTTGTACATCACACATATGTAGTCAAGAAAAAGTAATGTTTGGTAAGAGTGTTAAGTATTCCATGTACTTTGGTAGTTAATGCACCCAGACTATTAAGCTGTTTCTTCTCTCTCCCCTCTCCTATGCCTTCCATCATCCCATAATAATATGTTACCAAAGTAAGTATGTCAGTGAACTGAGGGCCTTTGAACAGGTACAGTTGCTGTAGGTGAAACATTTATAAACTAATGTATTCCAGATGTCATGGCCATGAGGAATTCAGTAAGCTGGATTAAGTTGCCAAATCTTGTTTGAATGGTGGACTAAAAACTATAAGCATTGGACTGAAGAGAAACAAAGCAAATTCAAACCAAAGCTTTATGATTGAGATAGGAGGGCAATTTCAAGGGACTGGATGAAATGAAGTGTACTCAATGAATTTTGACGAATACCTTCTATGTGCCAGGCACCGTTCTAGGTGCTGGATGGTGGTACAGGGCTGAAAGACTGACAGGCAAAGTTTGTGCCCTAATGGCATGCTAAGACATATATAGTTATAATTGCAACAGTTGTAATAAATGCTCTGTTAGAGCTGTGTAGGGGGTGGTATGTGACCAAGTGCACCTAATCCAACCTGAAATGGTCGAGAATGGCTTCCAGAAGGAAGAGGTGATATTTAAACTGCATTTTAATGGGTGACAAGGAGTTCCCAGGCAGATGAAGAGAGGGCATTCCAAAGAGAACAGCAGAGGTAAAGAAGTAAGAGGATATGTGGTACATTTGGAAATAACAGCTTTCTGTTGTTCAGGGTACATGAGAGGTAATAGAGTCTGAGCCTGAAAAGCAGGGAAGAACAGCTTAGTTTATCAAGGGCCTTATTTGCCTCATCTTGATTTTAAACATGCTAATGCCTTGATCTGTTTTATATTTTTAACAAAAATAACTGATCATATAAAGAACATATTATTAAGGGACAGGGAGGGTCAGCAAGTAAGGTTTACGGTGAACAATGGTAAGGCCCACATTAAGACAGAAGCACTGCAGAGGGTTGAAGAGAAGTTATGGTATTCAGGTAGTGTTTTGAAAGTAAATCTGAAGGAGTTTGGTGATTGATGGGATGTAGAGGTAGGACAAAGAAAGAAAATAGAGTAACTCTCAGGCATTTGACTAGAAAAAAATAACTGTCTGGTGCCATTTGCTCTGAAGTACAGAATATGAGGGAAGGTTTAATGGAGTGGGCAGGAAGGCAGAGAGGGTTTGAGGTAAGTTGAGGGCAAGGTGTCTGTGGGGCTTCCAGATGGGGATGTGTAGTCCTGAGATGATGGCTTAGGTAGAGAGCTGCAGTGGCTGGTGAAGCCATGGCTAATATAGCCCAAGGAGAGCCTACAAAATGAGAACTATTTAAATAGGGCCGAAGGTAGAACCCTGGAGATCACTAACATTTGTCTGGTAAAGAAGAGTCCATGAAGAGAATGAGAGAGCAAGCAGTGAGAGAAATAGGAAGAAAGCCAGCAGTGGGGCCTCTTGAAAGCCAGAGGAGAGTTTTTAAAGAATAGGTTTTTTGGACTTCCCTGGTGGCGCAGTGGTTAAGAATCCACCTGCCAATGCAGGGGACACGGGTTCCAGCCCTGGTCTGGGAAGATCCCACGTGCTGCGGAGCAGCTAAGCCTGTGCGCCACAACTACTGAGCCTGTGCTCTAGAGCCTGCAAGCCACAACCACTGAGCCCGCGAGCCGCAACTACTGAAGCCCGCGCACCTAGAGCCCGTGCTCCGCAACAAGAGAAGCCATTGCAATGAGAAGCCTGTGCACCGCAACGAAGAGTAGCCCCCGCTCGCTGCAACTAGAGAAAGCCCGCGTGCAGCAACAAAGACCCAACGCAGCCAAAAATAAATAAAATAAAATAAATAAAAATTTTTAAAAAGCTTTAAAAAAAAGATTATGGTTTTTTAAATTGCCTCCATTACTATAGTCTGGTCTTCTCTTTTTAAAAGTTCATTATTATTTTTTTTAAAAATCAACTTACTTTCTCAACTCCATAAATGGGGTCTTTTTCTTCCAGATCTGAATGATTCTATTGGCCTGGTATATGAAAATATACTGATGACACCCAAGCTTACAGGGTCCCACAGACTTAATAAATAAACTGAGGGCTTCCCCCGTGGCACAGTGGTTGAGAGTCCGCCTGCCGATGCGGGGGTCATGGGTTCGAGCCCTGGTCCGGGGGGATCCCACATGCTGTGGAGCAGCTAAGCCTGAGCGCCACAGCTGCTGAGCCTGCGCTCTGGAGCCCGCGCCACAACTACTGAGCCCGCGTGCCTGGGACTGGTGCTCCGCAACAAGAGAAGCCACCGCGATGGGACTGTGCGCCGCAACGAAGAGTGGCCCCCAGCTCGCTGCAGCTAGAGGAAAGCCCGTGCACAGCAACGAAGACCCAACGCAGCCAAAAATAAATAAATAAACTTATTAAAAAAAAAAAGAAAAGAAATACACTGAGTTTCCAGGTTGAGAGGAGGTAACGATATTTACAGTATTATTGTGGAGGCTCTTTTCTAGTTTCAAGATTAATGATTTATGTGTTAAAATTTTGAAGAATGGTGAAATAATTCTTTTCATGTGAATGTCTCAAAGTGCTCTATAAATGATAATTCATTAAACCAAATGTTTTAACACTTAACTTCACACTGTATTTGCTCATTCACATAAGAGCAAGCAGCACTGGGCTGTCAGTATTGTGCTGGTACACAATGATAGCAAAATTGACAATGATAAGAGGAAAATGTATGTAAAACTCTGTAACTGGAGCTTTGTGTCTGGAGCAGCAGCTGTTCCATGACTTTCTGCATTGTTTGCCTTTAGGTGCTCTAAAACCTTGTTACTCAAAGTGTAGTTCAAGAATCAGCAGCATCAGCATCACCTGGGAGCTTGTTGGAAATGCAGAATCTCAGGCCCCACCCCCAGACCTACTGAATCAGTCTGCAGTTTAATAAGATCTTCAGGTGATTCCTATTCATGTAGTTTGAGAAATACGATTCGAAAGAATAAATAGACCTAAAGGGTTTGTACAGTTCTTTAGTAATGTAGCCCTCTAGCTATGAAAATGGTAAATTTCATAGTCTCAACTAGGACAGCAAATGTTTTAGATATGGGTATCATGGTTATTAGTTGCTATTGTATTTTCTTTCCCCAAGTCATTAGATGGAGATTATAAATGCAGATTCTGGAGTCAGATTGCCTGGGTTCAAATCCTGCCTTTGCCAGTTGTACCCTATTTCCCCATTTGCTGGGGGGCAGTCCCCACCTGCACACTGACCCTTATTGGACATGTAATTGAGCTACAGAAGCGCTTTGGGATGTGTGTGTGTTTTCATTCTTGTCATCAGTCTTACTTACTGGATTCATGGTTTCTTGGTCCTAGATGAACCAGCAGTTATCGAAAAGTAGATGGAGCTTGGAAAACTTTACAACTTTAGTAAGGAAATGCTCTTACTAATGAATAATTTTCAGCTTCACAGAAAAAACGTCTACAAAGATTTAAAAGTGGTGGAAAATCTCATTGACTTATAACATGCTAAGAAATAGTGGGGATTTTTACCAGCAGGGGTTGGAGAATTTTACCAGCGCTCTGACCTTGTTTTCTACAGGGAGCAGCTGGCATTTTATGCTATGTGGGAGCCTATGTCTTCATCACTTATGATGACTATGACCACTTCTTTGAAGATGTGTACACTCTCATCCCTGCTGTGGTGATCATAGCTGTAGGAGCCCTGCTCTTCATTATTGGGCTAATTGGCTGCTGTGCCACAATCCGGGAAAGCCGCTGTGGACTTGCCACGGTAAGTTAGTTCTTCACTGATCGCATGTGTCATCATAGTATGTGGGAATATCCATTTGTGTTACTTGCTTGAATTGAGCATGAAACTCCATTTTCTCTTTGACTCTCTTTATAATTGGAACAGAATTAGCACTTGTCTTAAACTTCTAGCAGTTCTCTCAGATAATTGCTTTTTATCAAGAGAGTATTTAGAGTTATTTTTTCATTTGTATTTAATTTTTGACAATGTTTCCTTACATTTTCCTTACAGTTTGTCATCATCCTACTCTTGGTTTTTGTCACAGAAGTTGTTGTAGTGGTTTTGGGATATGTTTACAGAGCAAAGGTATGTTGTCTACTGGAATGTATATGTTTTAAAAGGTGGCTTAAGTGTTTCAAGTGAAATAGAACAAACTCATTTTGAGAGTAAACATTTTCTTTTGCCTGACTTCACTTTAGCCACTGCTTTGAAAATGTAAGGATAATTAGAAATTATATGTTAGGACTTCTAGTCTCATTTAGTATAGCGAAGTGTTAATTCTACTACTGTCCTAGTTTGTAGGTAGTTTTCTTTAAATGACCATAGGATGATCTGCAAATGAATAGTTGGTCAGCTGAGAACTTTGTTCAAATTTCCTCAGCCTATAGATTCCCTATATAGATTCCCAGATTTCTGTTTAGAAAAACTAAACTGAGGATTTCATTTTCCATGGCCTCTTTAAAAAAATGCGTTGGTTCTGGACATAGAAAAAGGTGATTGGGAGTTGTAATCCTGCAACTTGTTCCTGAGGAAAAAGGGGTCCTACCAACTCAAACACTAAGGCAACTGTTGCCAGCCACTCCCTTCTTGCCCCTCTTTCCTCTTTTCTGGTCATTCTTCTTTCTTTCCCCTTTCCTTTCTATTTTGCCTGCTTTTGCTTTCCATCTACAGTACCATTTAAGGCTAAACAGGCTGCTTTAAATTAATTTGGGGATAACTATAGAGCTGTTATAAAGGCATAGTAGAGTTATTCTCATAGTAGGGTTATTCTCTTATGATTTTGAGTCAAAGGCATGATATGCCAATTTAATATTCAACCATCGCTACATAAGGTACCAGAGAGCTATGCCAAAAAAAGAATGCAGTGGATTATGCCCCTACCTATGACCTGGTTATGAATTTTATAGTCTTACCATATCACTGATAAAATTACCAAATAGGTCTAATCATCTTAGAAGGGTAAGGAAAATCTGGTACAAGCAAACTTTATTAAATGACACTTTAGTTGCCACTTGGCAATACATTATGAAGAGTTTATTTCCTGTCTTCTCATTCACATACATTGAATTGCAGCTCTTCATAAGGTGCCACTTTTAAGGACTGATTTTTTTTTTTTAACCTGCTGATTACTTTTACATATTTGCCCAAGTCTAATTAAACGTTAAATAAGTAAAATGGAAATAATGTTGGTATTTGTCCCAAAAGTATCTTGTGGGGGCTTTTTAAATTGTTTAATTTTTACCTCCTTTAGGAAAGGAAAATGAGTAGGTCTTCTGAGAACCCACTGAAAACTTACTTGAAAAAGAAGGTGGTCTGTTTATAAGTTAGGACACCTATCTCAAGGCTCAACTGCTTTCTCCCTCTTGAATAAATTGGTAGCCTGCCATCTTGCGCACAATCTTCTCTGTGATTGCTTTTAATCTGTGTGATATAATATGTCTGAAGTTTTACCTGAATCTACATGGAGGCAGGAAGGGAGAAAACTTTTTTCTTACAAGAAATTCACGGAAATATCTTGCCACTTTGCACACATGCCATTAGGGCATTTTAGCTGGAGGCTTGACTGTTACTTTTATCAGTATTTTTGAGGGACTGAATTATTTGTTTTGATTCAGGTGGAAAATGAGGTTGATCGCAGCATTCAGAAAGTATATAAGACCTACAATGGAACCAACCCTGATGCTGCTAGCCGGGCTATTGATTATGTACAGAGACAGGTGAGTTCTGAGGCTAATTTGTTTTTGAGGACCAATCACTGTTGAGCAAACATTAAACTTAACTCTGTTACTATGTAAATTAGCAGTATACATTTACAGCTATGGTTAGCTTCGTGATGAGTCCAGTAATCTTTTTTTTTCAAATGGAGCTACACATGAGTTGTTAAACTAAATGATCAATGCTATTTTTTTTTAATATAAATTTATTTATTTTTTGGCTGCCTTGGGTCTTTGTTGCTGTGCATGGGCTTTCTCTAGTTGCAGCGAGCAGGGGCTACTCTTCCTTGAGGAGCACAGCTTCTCATTGAGGTGGCTTCTCTTATTGCGGAGCATGGGCTCTATACACTCGGGCTTCAGTAGTCGTGGCACGCGGGCTCAGTAGTTGTGGCTCACAGGCTCAGTAGTTGTGGCTTGCAGGCTTTAGAGCACAGGCTCAGTAGTTGTGGCGCACAGGCTTAGTTGCTCCGCGGCATGTGGGATCTTCCTGGACCAGGGCTCGAACCCGTGTCCCCTGCATTGGCAAGCGGATTCTTAACCACTGCGCCACCAGCGAAGTCCAAGTCCGATAATCTTACCTTCGCCCTTGAAAAGTTTTTTCCCACCATTACCTAGTCACAGCCAGATAAGAAGCATCTGATTTTCCCTTAAAAATAATTAGCTAAAGAGGTAATAATGGAAGAGAGGTACGTGTCACAGGAAAGTTCAGCATCCAGATGGACTTTAGAGGAGGTGAGAAGTCTTCATATACCTTGAGAAAGCAAGACCAGAAAGGATACCAGACAAAACCATTAAAAAAAAATTATTGTAGACAATTTGAAACATACCTGAAGGTAGAGAGAATCATACAGTAGATCTTCGTATCCATAAACCCACCTCAAAATAGTCAGCTTTTTGTCAATCTTGTTTCATCTATTACTCCCACATATCGTTTGCTAGATTAACTTAAAGTAAATCCCAGACATTTCAGACAAAATATTTTAAATACTTTGTCATTGGAAATAATATTTAACTCAGGATTAGATGTTTAACAGGCAAAGTGTAAAGATTTTTCTTAGCTGTAAACTACCCCTTGTGGGCAATATGATTTCTCAAATGGAGGTTCTAGAGCCACTAATTAATTACATGTGGCTATTTAAATTAAAATTAAAAATTCAGTTCCTTAGTCACACTAGCCACATTTTAATTGCTCAATAGTCCCATGTGGCTGGGTGCTACCATACCGAGCATACACACACAGAACATTTCTATCATTGCAGAAAGTTCTGTTGGACATCACTGGTCTAAAAGTAGCTTAAAGCTCTTCAGTGCATGGAGCTCTAAAGTTCAGCACAGGGGTATGTGTTCTGTGACGAGTAATATCTCTGTTCTCTTCTCTGTTAGCTGCATTGTTGTGGAATTCACAACTATTCAGACTGGGAAAATACAGACTGGTTCAAAGAAACCAAAAACCAGAGTGTCCCTCTTAGCTGTTGCAGAGAGACCGCCAGCAGCTGTAATGGCAGTCTGGCCCACCCCTCTGACCTCTATGCCGAGGTAAGTTCAATTTCTTGGCCAACACTTGAATCTAGCCTGGTAGCTTTTTTTCTTGGTGAATTATCTCTACCTGGAACTTCTTTTCTACCTTCTTTTACTTGTCTTTAATGCCATTTAATTTTAATATAAATTATTTTCAAGTGCATTATCTTTTTCCCCTCTTTTAGTTTCTGTCATTTCCATTTCTGCCAGTGAGTAGTAATATGTGACCTTGCAGCTTTCACTTTTTAAAAAGACTAATGAGGATGACTTTGGGTGTTTTAGGGGTGTGAGGCTCTAGTTGTGAAGAAGCTACAAGAAATCATGATGCATGTTATCTGGGCAGCACTGGCATTTGCAGCTATTCAGGTAAGCACAGCTAGCCAAGGAGTTTTCAGAGTGTACTGATTCTCTGATGGCAACCCTGAATGGTTTTAATCACTAAGTGCAGTTAATCTTTGTGTATATAGATAACTTGGAAGTGATTGAGGTACCAGACACCAGTTTCCAGCACCTTCCATTTCCTGTCTCTAGACATAGACCCAGAATGGTCCCAGAAACCAGAGATCTGGATGGGGGAACCATGTGCGAGGGGACTCCTTATCTTATTTTCTTGACTTGATTAGTGAGTGACCTGTTCAGAATACAAACTGTTGTCATAATGTATTCTTGGGAGGTACTTCAGTAGAACTTCACAGAATTAAAAAAAAAATCAAACTGCTGTATTTCAGCTTGGAAGTGGAAAGTTCTATTTTAATCTTTTTTAAATTTCTCCTTCCATTTCTTCCTTTTCTGTCATCAAGGGTTTTATATGTTCACATACATAAATCAAGACTAGTGGCACTACACTAGTCTCTTACAGTAACGGGAGCAATTTTATCACTCTACAGGAAAGACCTTTAATTAAAAACTGAGATTCTAACCTCCCTTGTATTTGTGGACTTAGTTTTTTTAGAAGGACTGTCATCAAGAAGTCTGTTACACCACTTGGCATATTTGGAAATGTACCATGTCTTTCTGGTAGCTGAGGGGACTTGTCCCAGCTCCTACCAGTGAAAACAGTCTTTTTCCCCCTTAATAAGAGCTTGTACAAAGTAGCTGGTAATTGTTTTAATTACCTGTCACTTTATCAAAAAAAAACCCATACACATCCTTTATCCCTCATACCCACATAAAAAACAAGTAAGAAAGATGGCTATTTTTCTGCCCAGTATAATCTACATTCCTAGTTTCTCGGGTATATACATTATATCTTAGGGATTCTGTTAGAGGATATTACAACTATTTGAAAATCCTTTGCATCAGATCTAGTTCTCAGAGTATCCTTTAGTGTTCTTTTAGTATGTTCTTGAAACATGCTTCAGGTCTAGAGAATCTACTTGAAGAAAGTTTTGATATCATTTAATTGTTAGAAAAACCAACATAATTGCTAGTTTATATGTAAGTTGCTTGGCTTGTCTGCTTTCTGTATATTTGAACAGAAACTAGTGTATTGAACAGGAAGTGCCTTATAAAATGGCAAAAGGGTGAATGTTTACTTTGCTGATAATTCAAAGAGCTCTGAAATGATGCATTAAAAAGCCGATCTCTGCTATGGTCTCTGCCCTTCTAAGCGTTTACTTTTTGGCTCAGCATAGCAGTAATCTGTTGATCAGCAGGGGTGTACTTCATATTTTCTTTGTGTAAACACATTCATTTAGCTAAAAATAATGAAACGTGAGGGAGGTCTCTTTTCTCAAGTGAAATCCTGATCTGTGCATTTTTAATGATTTTATGTGTGGTAATAAAGCTGCATGTATTAGCATGCAGCAAAAAAACTTTAGAACTGTATGGTGCTTTTGATCATGAAATGTGCAACATGTATATAGAAGACTGATGAAATCAACACTTTAGATATGTCCCTCATCTAGTTAAGCTTATTAACCAGTCAGATATTTCTTCGTTAAATATTTTTTAGTGGGGGCTAATAACTATTCTAACTAGTCTCTTAAGTATGCCTTCTCATATGCATTTTATACTTAAATCACCCTGACTTAAAAAATGGTTGATGAAGCTTTGATGTTTTCAGTTCAGCAAAACTAAGTCAGGGATTCAGAGCTTTTACAGCCTCAAAACCTAGTGGTTTTGAAAATTTAAAAACTGGTTTTAAAGGGAAAAACATCCATTTGAAATAAAAGAATTTTCTACTTTTTCTTTTAAGAGTACCTATAAATGTTTAAACTTTTGATATTCAAAATCTGATGTAGATTGGTGCCATGTGTGTGGAAAACCTGAATGAAGGCAGAAACAACTCAAAGAGCAGGGAGGTTTTATGCTTGTATACTTACCCCGATAGAGAAAGAGCTAGAAGGATGCTTGGAGATTCTGCAGTCCCTGGTTTTAAAGGCCATGAAAATGAGGGAGAGCAAGGATAGCATGACTTATGACCATCACTAAAGCTTGAACCCTGTCTCCATGTGTACTCTGCCTCCAATTACAAATTGAAGAATTAAGATTCTCAGAAGATTAAATTCCTAAATTCTGTTATGAAATCTGACAGCAAATTGACACTTAAACTGGTTAGAATACACAATGTAAGAGCATTGAAAAATGATTAGCACTTTTCTTCAGGTTCTAAAGTGGGGAAGCTCTAAGAGCTATCACAGAAAATTCAGTTTTAAATAATGGGAAAGATTGATTTTTGGTAGTGTTGTGAGTATCAAAAATATTTAAGCATTGTCTCCTTTGATTTTGAGTGTGATTTGTGGTACTAAATATTAAGCTACATTTCATTGATGTTCTAAGGCATAAAGGTGAATTTAAGAAGAAATTTTCCCATAAACTTAATTTACCAGTAAAAGCCTCTTGTTTGGGCTTCCCTGGTGGCCCAGTGGTTGAGAGTCCGCCTGCCGATGCAGGGGACGTGGGTTCATGCCCCAGTCCGGGAATATCCCACATGCCGCAGAGCGGCTGGGCCCATGAGCCATGGCCGCTGAGCCTGCACGTCCGGAGCCTGTGCTCTGCAGCGGGAGAGGCCACAACAGTGAGAGGCCCGCATACCGCAAAAAAACAAAAAAACAAACAGCAAACAACAAAAAACAAACAAAAAAAGCCTCTTGTTTGAGTGTTGGTCATCTGTGGGCCAGTCTAGCCCACCACCTCTTTTTGTGTGAGCCCCACACATTTTATGTATTGTCCATGACTGCTTTTGTGTTATGGTGACAGAGTTGAATAGTTGCAGCAGAGACCAATTTTGTCTCTTGGTTCACAAAGCCTAAGATATTTACTGTATTGCCCTTTATGAAACATCTGCCCACCCTTGTTCTAGTCTTGTTAAGTGGTCTGGGTTTGGGTAGGACCAAAATTACCAAGAAAGAAAAACCTGAAACCTATGAGAGAATGAGATTTTAAAAATTTTGCTACACCCATTATACTGTTAGTTTCTTAATGAGCAAGGTATTTCACTTCTTTGAGAGTAGCCAGCCTCTTAAATGAACAAATCATCAGCTATAAATTTTATATTTCAACAGTCTGGTGATAATAAACTCTAGGTTTTGATTTGGCAAGCTCTTAAGTTTCAGCTGTGTGTAAGGCTCTCTGCAAAGGCAATATGGGGAAAATGGGAATTGTCAGTCTTTGGAGTCTCACAACGTTGGCATGTCCTTAAGATGGAATGATCGAGAGCAAAATTTCACAGAGAACTGGTTCCCAAGGCCTTGTTGCTTTTTTCTAGTCTGTATGCCAAGTGTGAAGGAGGTTGAGACTGTTATTTCCTTCCTGCCTCTTCTGACTTTTATTTTAATCCATTAAAATGAGTTAAAATACGTAAATGAATAGCACTTCAGATTGGGCCCCCAGATAGTTAAAATTGAGTGGCTTGATTCTGAGAGTCATTTTTAAAAAGTATTTCAAGTAATTCTTCCTTAAAAACTTAAAACCAAAGCTTGGGAAGCTAATTCTTGAGTGGCTAAGATTTTTTTTTTTTAATTTTGGGGAAATTAATCTTAATTGTTAGCTTCTTGAAAATTTCTTAATTGAAAAACCCATTTGATAAAATTTTCTTCAAAGATACAAATTTAGTAAGAGGTAAGCCTCCCTCTCAAGTCTTGACCCCAGTTCTCGAGTCCCCCCTTGCAGAGGCAACCACTGTTCCCAGTTTCCTGTATATCCTTCCAGAAGTAGTAGACAAGCACATAAATATTTTTTATGCAAATAGAAGCTTATAGGATGCACTTTTCTACCTTTCTTTCTTAAGATAGTTGTATGCAACCTCCAGTTTTGAGAAACAATGCAGACAGAATCCTGTATGCCTTGCTCAGTTTCCTTTAGTGGTTAACATTTTGCAAAACTATTACATATCACAACCAGGATATTGGCCTTGATACAATCCACTTATTTTTTTTAGATTTCTCATTTCTATGTGTGTATTCAATTCTGTACAACTTTATGACCTGTCTGGTTCTTGTATCCATCACCATAGTCAAAATACTGAACAGTTGCAACACTACAAGTGTCTGCCTGATAACTCTTTTATAATTGCACCCACCTCTGTCCTATGCCCCCTCCCCCATACCCTGGTAACCACTAATCTGTCCTTCATATCTAAAATTTTATTTTATCATTTCAAAAGAATCATAAAAACAAATTAAAAACAAATTAATATGCTACTGTGGCAATATAGTATTCCATTTTTTGGACATACTTCATAATTTATCTAATCTGCATTAATGGGCACTTATGGAAGTGTTACTATTACAGAAATGCAAGTTGTGAATTTCCTCTGTATATATGGCCAAAGTCTGTAGCAAAAAATTTGTAGTCATGAAATTGAGGGGTCAGAGAATATGGATGACTTTTTGATAGGTATTTCTAAATTTTTCTCAGAAAAGAGTGTTTTCAGTGTGCAGTTCTAATTACCTTGTATAAAATACCTACTTCTCCATAATGCCACCTACCTAGTGTATCATAGAGCATTTTAGTCCTTGGCAGTTTTTTTAAAATCACCACTTGCTTATGTATTTACTAATCATTTTTTGCAGTTGCTGGGTGTTATATTTGGACTGAGTGTAGATTAGTTCTCATGATGTGACTGCGACAGGGGAAAGTTTCATTGCAAGAAATCACACTGGAGCTAAAATATTTGTGTGATATTTTAAAATCTGTTTTTGGAAAATTTCAATAATTGATGAGATTTTAGTATAGCAAAGCTTTGGATATGGACCTGTAATACTTAGTGATGAGGTTTGCACTATAAGAAGTTATTGTGTAGGGCTTAATGTTTTTTTTTTAAATTGTAGTATTTAATGTTCTTAAACAGACTCATTTCCAAGCATGAGTAGGGTTTTATCAAATTTATTTAATTGTTTTTAAATCAGTGCAAGTTGATTTAATTGAAATTAAAGTCAGGAAAAAAAGGATACTTATTTCAGACCCCATTTTGAGAATGCTGACTCCTTCGGTAGAAGTTAACCAACTGAAAGGAATGTGAGGAAGTGGGGATAGGAAGAGATCTTTTCCCCAAGCTAATCAGTAACTTCAGAGCTTAGCATTTTTATTGCTCAATTTAACATTGCCTGGGAACATAATTGTGTTTGATCTTATAGCTGTTCTAAGAATGTTTTGCTGTACAGTGAATGGAAATGTATTTCTTTAGGAATTAGATACTAAACATGTCTAGAATTGGCTTAAGATATTTAGTAAACTTTCAGCAATATCCACTTTTAAAATGTCTTTAAGGTGCTTTGCGCTAGTAAGCACTCAGCAAATATTGATATAATGAAACTGATGAATTCAAGCAGCAAGTATATATCCTGAATGGGTAGAATAGAGGCTAATAAATAAGGGCAGAAGTTGGAGAGTGTGACTTTATCATGGAGAAATCAGTTTGAGGACATCCTTTTTCTCTGTACATGTGTCTCATTAGTAATCTTCCACTTCAGACTTTGAGAGTCTTGTTTATGGATCAGGTACACTTTGTTGAAATTAGATTGACCCCATATGTACAGAGGGCCCTGCCTTTTAAAAATCAAATAACTGAGACCTTTCACTGTCTATGAAAAGTTAGAGCAGCAAATTTATTTAGCTCTTTAGTACCTGTTTATATTTTGTAAGAAGCCAGGTCAAAAATTCTAGAATTGTTTCTTTTTGTTTTTTTTTTTTTTTGGTACGCGGGCCTCTCACTGTTGTGGCCTCTCCCATTGCGGAGCACAGGCTCCGGACGCGCAGACTCCGGACGCGCAGGCTCAGCGGCCATGGCTCACGGACCTAGCCGTTCTGCGGCATGTGGGATCTTCCCGGACTGGGGCACGAACCCGCGTCCCCTGCATCGGCAGGCGGACTCTCAACCACTGCGCCACCAGGGAAGCCCTAGAATCATTTCTTTTTAATCCAGCTTAATCCTCTCGTTTATCCAAAATAACATGGCACTACTATTCCAGTTTGCTATCACAGAAGGATTAGGCCTTATTAAAATAAAATGATGAAGGGAAAGTGACCTTTAAAAAGTAATATGTATATAATACCACAGAGCCAAACCTAGATTTCAAAAATAGTAAATAATTGTGGAACAAAAACCTTTGAACTATACTTTTTAGTATCAGGATTGGTTTTCCCCCATAGGGCTTTTGGGCTACTCATGTATTGGGCTTTTCACTTTGTGGTTTGTTATAAAGTTTATCTCCCTCAAATCCAGATGCTTAAAAACACCACCATTAGGGCTTCCCTGGTGGCTCAGTGGTTGAGAGTCCGCCTGCCGATTCAGGGGACACGGGTTCGTGCCCCGGTCCGGGAAGATCCCACATGCCGCGGAGCGGCTGGGCCCATGAGCCATGGCCGCTGAGCCTGCGCGTCCGGAGCCTGTGCTCCGCAACGGGAGAGGCCACAGCAGTGAGAGGCCCGTGTACCGCAAAAAAAAAACCAAACAAAAAAACCCACCACCATTAAATTTGCTCACCATACATAGTCTTGATCATTCCACTCCCTAGACCTTTGCTGTTCAGTATTGTAGCCACTAGCCACATATGTCTAAGTTTAAATTAATTTTAATAAAATATAAATTGCAACTCCTTAGTTGCACTAGTTACATTTCAAGTGCTCAGTAGCCACACGTGGCTAGTGGCTGCCATATTTGACAGCTCGGTATAGACTGTTTGCATCACTGCAGAAAGTTCTTTCATACAGCACTGCTCTAGATTGAGATGGGAATGGTACTAGGAGAGACTTGATTCTCTGCTGGCTTCACAAATTGTTCTTAGGTGTGAAGCAGGGAAACTAAAACTTGGTACTTAGCTCCTAAAAAGATAATGTATTCATTTGAAATTGCTTCGGTTATTGTTAGTGCTTTTTTGATGATTTGAGATCTTTGAACTTAGAAACAGTTCCATTGCCAACAAAGAAATACGCACTTGCTGTAAGAGGGTTTTCAGCCTTTTTTATTTTTCCATTGTTGTTTTCTTCCCACAGCTGCTGGGCATGCTGTGTGCCTGCATCGTATTGTGCAGAAGGAGTAGAGATCCTGCTTATGAGCTGCTCATCACCGGTGGAACCTATGCATAGTAGAAAACTCAAACCTGAGCTTTTTTAGTCTTGTTCTGATTTGGAAGGTGAATTGAGCAGGTCCACTGCTATTGGCCTCCTGAGTTCATTTAGTTAAAGCACACGTACACAGGTGTCGGACAGAGCAGTTTGGCTCTTCACGTGTCCACCTTCTTACCTACCCACCTGTGAGTTTCTTTTCCCCTGTTCTAGCTGACTCTCCATGTCCGTAAGTGTTTAAGTACGGTGGTAAATGTTCTAATCTCAGAACCATTTGCGAGTTGCGTAGCGTGGTAGAATTAAAGGCGGACATGAGCCTGCTTCTGTTACCTCCAAGCAGTGATGGGACTGCTGCTGAAGTATCACCGGGTCCTTTCAGTCTTCACAACGGAGAACTCTTGGCCAAAGGTTTTTGCGGGGAGGGGGAGACAGTCAGCTGTCTGGTTAAAGTTAATACCAGATGGTGCCCCTCATCAGTGTCCTTTTAAAAAATATATACTATAGTTCAGTAAGATAGCAACCGTACAAAATGGCTAAAATAGATTTTAGAATCATACAGCGTGTATCTTGGTTCATCTTCAAAATCAGACTGATCTTTGAAACTAGCGGTTTTTAATCAAAACTGGCTTTATAGGAGGAGTGTAATGTATGCACTACTGTTTTAAAACAATTAGTGTGAGTGTGTGCGTGTGTTTTTTTGTATGATTGAGCTCATTCATTGTAAGTCTAAACTCGTTAGAAATAATGTACCCATGTAGACTAGCAAAATAGTATGTAGATGTGATCTCAGTTGTAAATAGAAAAATCTAATTCAATAAACTCTGTATCACCCCCTCAACATGTAGGTTTTAATTATTTGGAGATACTTCAATCCCAGAGCAGCAGTATGTTTTAAATGTTGGTGCTATCTGCAGTTCATTATGCTTTGCATGTGTTTTAATTATATCTGTTGCTAAATTCTAAAGGCCTTGATATTCAAAAAACTACAGATACTTTTCAGTCCAGTATATCCCACAAATGTGGAGCACCTACTGTGTGCATGGCATTGGGGATACAGTGATGGTGCTGTCCTCTTCAAGGAATGTGGAATGCTAGTATCAGAGACACATACAGAAGCAGATAATTTCCATACAGTGCAGTGATTGTAGTGGTAAAAGAATGGGAGCCCAAAGGAGGTGCCTGGAGAGGTCAGAGGCAACTTCCTGGAGGAGAGGCCCAAGCCCAGAGGCTGAATAGGCTTTGTGGGAGAGGGTATACAGGAATGTGAAATGGGATGGAATGTGCAGGGAGCTACAAGTAACTCATTGTGCCTGGGGCTTAAAATAAAACGAAAAGAAGTTAAATTGGCAAAGCCCAGGTCCTCTAGGGTCTTACATGACATCCTGTGGAAGTCAGATTTTACTTGAAGGTAGAAGCAGCCATGTGTGAACACGGTAGTGGTGCAGGCGGACCTGTCATAGGCGTCCCTGTAGCTGTGGGGATGGGCTAAAGGGGCCATGCGAGGCCTCAGTGAGGTGGATGTAGTAGTTTAGGAGAGAGCTCGAGGGCTCTTTGGAGTGGCGCCCTGTTGGTGGAGGTGGTGTGGGGCGTGGACTCAGGAGGAATTAGGAGTCACGGAGAATGGCAGAATTTGATCATTGATTGGCCATGGGGCAGAGAGAAGGGAGAGGAAGGAAGGAATCTAGGATGAGTCCCAGGTTTCTGGCTCAGTCAACTGGGGAAACAGAATTGTTGCAGAGATATGGAGCCAGTAAGGACCACATCTAGGGACATGAGTTCATGTTCAGTTTTGGATCCATCAATTTTGAGACGCCTAAATATTGTGCAAATCTGTCCTGCCTGAAAATGGAGATGATGTGAGGAAGGAGAGGAGTAAAAACTAACTTCTGTTCACAAAGTGGAAGTTAACCAAAACATGCCTGATTTTAGAGAACTGTAGGAGATTTGCTATGTTCTCTTGACCCATCGCATCTCTTGTTCCTACCCATTGCACGTTGGGCAAGAATGTTTTGCTTGTCTTTGTGGCCTTTGACTACCACCTTCCCCATTCCCCAGTCCTGTCTCTCCCCAGCCTTGCTTCCAGTTTTCCATATGTAGCGTTCTATGGCTACCCTATCACAGGTTGGAGGTGAGGTGAGCAATAGCTGGACTGTGATTGTTGGTTGCCCTCAGCTCTTTCTGCGTTGACCTACCTAGCTGAGCCTCCACGGTAGGAAAATGCTTTGGGAAAATATGCCAATTGGTAACCCACTCCTTGAACTTGCCCAAGAGGCTAATTCCACACCACTGTCCTTCACTCATTCCCTGGCTTGCCTGATGAGAGAGAGCAGCATCCTCTCCTGTGCTGTCAGCTGGACCCAGATCGACCATGCTAACAGTGCAACCAAAAAGACAAGGGGAGATGGTAGCTCTGGGGCCATTTAAACCATTCTAATTCGTGCCAGCTTTAAATTGTGCTTAATACCTCTCATAGTCATGGAAATGCCTTTTTCCTTTGGGAACCTCTGGATGGGTGATCTCTCCATGTTGACCAGGGCCATACAGATTCACCTTCTACCTGCTTCAGGGTCTTCAGGGTCTCTGCCATACCACATGGTGCTGAGACTAGGAGTTTGTGTTACCCTGAGACCCTAATCCCCAGGGCTTATTCTCTAGAGCAGGGGTCCCCAACCCCTGGGCCACGGACCAGTAGCGGTCCATGGCCTGTTAGGAACCAGGCTGCACAGCAGGAGGTGAGCCGCAGGCAAGTGAGCGAAGCTTCATCTGTATTTACAGACGCTCCCCATCGCTCGCATTACCGCCTGAGCTCCACCTCCTGTCAGATCAGCGGCGGCATTAGATTCTCATAGGAGTGCGAACCCTACTGTGAGCTGCACATGCGAGGGATCTAGGCTGCGCGCTCCTTATGAGAATCTAATGCTTGATGATCTGAGATGGAGCTGAGGCAGTGACGCTAGCGGCTGCAAGTACAGGTTATCATGAGCAGAGAGGTTTGACTGCACAGAGACCATAATAAATTAATTGCCTGTAGACTTATGTCAAAACCCTGTCAGTGAGTGGCAAGTGAAAACAAGCTCAGAGCTCCCACTGATTCTGCATTTTGGTGAGTTGTATAATTATTTCATTATATATTACAATGTAATGATAATAGAAATAAAGTGTACAGTAAATGTAATGTGCTTGAATCATCCTGAAACCATTCCCCTCTGCCCCCGGTCCATGGAAAAATTATCTTCCACAAAACTGGTCCCTGGTGCCACAAAGGTTGGGGACTGCTGCTCTGGAGGGCAAAAGAGCCACTCTTTATGTCTGAATTTAATGAGTGAGCTCCCCCACTGCACCAGTATTTCCCACCCTTGTCTGCACATTGGAATCACCCAGGGAACTTTGAGAATACAGATGCCTGGGTCCCAGAGCTTCGGAAGTGGCCTGGGGTGTCCAGAGTGCAGTGAAGGCTGAGAACTACTGCTGTAACCTGTTGCCTTCTTTTAAAAGTTAATTTTATTTGGAAATGCAGAGTTACAAAAGAGTTGCAGGAATAAGAATTGTACATACGAGGCCCAAATATCCTTTACTTAGATCCACTGAGTAACATTTACCCCATTTGATCTGTCATTTGTATTCTTGCATATGCTCTCTCTCTCTGTGCATGCATCATGGCCTTTAGCTCTAATACTTCAGTGGGTATTCCCTAAGAATAAAGATACTCTGTAACAACCCCAATACAGTTATAAAATTCAGTACATTTAACACTGATAAAATAGTTTAAAATACCTTTCACATTCTAATTGATCTCATAATGTCCTTTGTAGAACCTCACCCCCACCCAGTTCTAGATCTGGTCTAAGATCAAGTATTATAGGTAGTTGTCATGTCTCTCTGGTCTCCTTTAATCTGGAGCATTTCCATAATTTTGTCACTTATGACGTTGACATTTTGGAAGAATGCAGTTTCTCCTTTTAAGTGATGCCGCTAATTTTGGGTTTATCCAATGTTTCCTCTTGATTAGATTAGATTGAGTTTTGCATTCCAGGTGGCTGGAACACTATGTCATATGTCCTCTCAGGAAGCACAATATCATCTGCCCCTCAGTGGTGATCTTAATTTTGATCACCTGTTGTATCATTCAGGGTCCAGTGAGGGGGAAAAAGTAAATAGGAAAACTTTAATATAAATAATTGTTAACTGAGTAAGAGGTAGTTAACGACTAAAAGGGAAAGAAGAGAGCTCTAAAGCGTCTGAATAGAAAACAGCTACCACACCGAGGATCAAGGGACGAGAAGACAAGGAAGGAACTTAGAACCTCAGAGGAGGGCCCTGTAAGCCTGACCAACAAGAACATGCTGCCTGCCCTGTGCTGCAGAATCAACTCCCTGGAGGTGCCTGCCGAGACATGAGAGCAAAGAACAATCGCTGTGGAGGATGCTGCTGGGATCCAGGCCAGACTGAAACACTACTGGTCTCTTCCAGCCCTGCTTTCCCCTTCAGAGGCCCTGTTGGCCAGCTGGCGAAGAGAAATGTAGTTTGCAGAGTCCCAGCTTCAGTGTGGCAAGGAAGGGAAAGGAAGGTAAGTTTGGAGCTAAGAGGCAACAAATTCATACCTAGCACACCTAGACAGGATGTTTTCCACTTTTCCATGGTATAGTTATTGTTTTTCCCCTTCCAACTCAAGCAATCTCTGGAGGTATAAGACCATGTAAATATTCTGCTCCTCACCAAACTTCTCCCTAGATTTAGCAAATAGTGCTGACTCTGGCCTGATTCAATCTTTCCTATGATGATTGTTGTTTTAGATTCCATCTTAAAATGATGACTGTGAAATACTGTTTTTCCAGTTCAGCGCTCCTTCCTCATTTACCAGTCTGCCCTCCCTCCCTCTTCCCCAATTATTTATTTTTATATATCTTATTTATATTCATTGTGAACTGATGGATTCTCCTTTTTTCAGTGGTCTGTAATTCATTACTGTCCTTTTGTTTTTTGTTTTGTTTTTGGTCCTTAAATAGTTCCAGATGTGACCAGTGGGAGCCCCTTTAAGTTGTCTCCTACATCCCGACATATTTTTTTAACACTTCTATAATTTCTGACATAACAAGATGTTCCAGATTCATCTTGTACCCACCTCCCCTCAGCCCTGGAATCATTGTTTCTCCAAGGAGCCCTGGTCCCTGGCTCTAGCTGTACTCATCGCTACAGGGGTGTCTTTGCTTCTCATTCTATCAGAGCTATCTTACTGCCTTTTAAAAGTTGTTCCTAATTTTTTTTAACAAAAGTAATAGTGCTTTAAAAAATGTAAACCATACAGACACCTATAAGGAAAATGTGCACACAGGTAAGCAAATTTAGCAGTGATGTGTACCCTTCTAAACTGTTTTCTCTACATATACAAAAACAGACTTGGGAGGCTTCCCTGGTGGCGCAGTGGTTGAGAGTCTGCCTGCCAGTGCAGGGGACACAGGTTCGTGCCCTGGTCCGGGAAGATCCCACATGCCGCGGAGCGGCTGGGCCCGTGAGCCATGGCCGCTGAGCCTGCGCGTCCGGAGCCTGTGCTCCGCAACAGGAGAGGCCACAACAGTGAGAGGCCCGCGTACCGCAAAAAAACAAAAACAAAACCAGACTTGGTCATGGTTTGTGGTTTTGCTTTTTGCTATTATATGAGTTCTATTCTATAGGTGGTCTTTTTTTCTTCTCAGCAAAATGTGTACTATTACCTGTATCAGTCTGTAGAATTTGTTCTTGCATTTTGTTAGCTGCATAGATACAGTAATAGTATGATTAACCAATGTACAGTGGACAGGCACTCGTTGATTCCAGCCTCGCTGCAGTGAACACCTTCATACACATGCTGTCAGGCATTTAGAATGTTTTTTTAATTTTAAAAAATTTATTGAGGTGAAATTCACACAGCATAGTTAACATTTTAAAGTGAACAACTCAGTGGCATTTAGTACGTTCACAGTATTGTGCAGCCACCCCCTCTATCTAGTTCCAAAGCATTTTCATTACCCTGTGAATGGACTCAAGGATAGATTCTTAGTCGTGGTTTACTTTGTACTTTTAGATACATCCAGTTACCCTCAGAAAAGTTATACCAGTTTATATTCCCACTAACAGTGTATGAAATTCTGCATTTTCCTACAGCCTTGTTGATACTTTGGGTATTGGAAGATTGTATGTTTCTAGAAATTTGTCTGTTTCTTCTAGGTTGTCCAGTTTGTTGTCATATAACTATTCATAGTATTCTCTTACAATTTTTTGTATCTCTGTGATTTTGGTGGTTATTTATCCTTTTTCATTTCTTACTTTGTTTGAGTCCTCTCTCTTTTTTTCTTGATGAGCCTGACTAAAGATCTTTCAGTTATGTTTATCTTTTAAAAAAACTGGCTCTTGGTTTCATTGATCATTTCTGATGTTCGTTTGTTATGTTTTGGTCTCTATTTATTTCCTCTCTGATCTTTATTAGGCCCTTCCTGCTGCTGACTTTGGGCTTTCTTTGTTCTTTTTCTAATTTATTTGGATGGTTGGTTAGGTTAGAAACAAGTTTTTTCTTGTTTCTTGAGGAAGGCCTGTATCATTATTAACTTCCCTCTTAGAACTGCTTTTGCTGAATCCCATGGATTTTGGAAAGTTGTGTTTCCATTTTCATTTGTCTCAAAGCATTTTCTGATTGTCTCTTTGATTTCTTCTTTGACCCATTGTTTTTTTAGTAGCATGTTGCTTAGTCTCCATGTGTTTGTGCTTTTCCCGTTTTTCTTCCCATAATTGATTTCTAGTTTCAGACTGTTATGGTTGGGAAAAAATGCTTGATGTAATTTCTATCCTCTTAAATTTGTTGAGACTTGTTTTGTGATCTATCCTGGAAAACATTCCATGTGTACTTGAAAAGAATGTGTATTCTGCTTTTTTTGGATATAGGGTCCTGTAGCAGTCTATTAAGTCCAATTGGTCTAATGTGTTATGACCACTCTTTCCTTACTGATTTTCTGTGTGGATGATCTGTCCATTGATGTAAATGGGGTCTTAAAGTCCCCTACTATTATTGTATTATTGTCAATTTCTCCTTTTATGTCTGTTAATATTTGCTTTATGTATTTAGGTGCTCCTGTAATAGGTGCATATATGTTAATGAGTGTTATATCCTCTTGTATTGATCCCTTTATCATTATATAGAGTCCTTCTTTGTCTTTTGTTACAGACTTTGTTTTTTTTTTTTTGCGATATGTGGGCCTCTCACTGTCGTGGCCCTTCCCGTTGTCGGACGCGCAAGCTCAGCGCCCATGGCCCACGGGCCCAGCCGCTCCACGGCATGTGGGATCCTCCCGTACCGGGGCACGAACCCGTATCCCCTGCATCGGCAGGCGGACTCCCAACCACCGCGCCACCAGGGAGGCCCCAGACTTTGTTTTAAAGTCTGTTTTGTCTGATATGAGTATTGCTACCTCTGCTTTCTTGTCATTTCCATTTGCATGAAATATCTTTTTCCATTTCCTCACTTACAGTCTTTGTGTGTCTTTAGCTCTGAAGTGAGTCTCTTATAAGCAGGATATAGTTGAGTTTTGTATTTTCGTCCAGTCAGCCACTCTATGGATTTTGATTGGAGCATTTAGTCCATTGACATTTAAAGTGATTGTTGGTAGGTATGTACTTACTGCCATCTTATTACTTGTTTTTGTAGCTCTTCTGTGTTCTTTTCTTTTAGTCTCTTCCCTTGAGATGTGATGACTTTCTTTAGTGGTATGCTTGTGTGTCTTTCTCTCTAGTTTTTGTGTGTCTATTTTAGGTTTTTGATTCGTGGTTATTACCATGGGGTTTATACATGCTGATCTAGAACTATATCTGCCTATTTCAAACAGGTAGTCATTTACATTCGAACACATTCCAAAAGGTGTATATTTTCTACTCCCCTTCTCCATATTTTGTTTTTGATGTCCTATTTTGCATCTTCGTGTTTATCCCTTTACTGATTGTTGTAGTTATAGTTGTTTTTACAGTTTTTTTGTTTGTTTTTTACTCTTTGTACTAGCTTATTTAAGTGGTTGATCCTCAGCCTTTACTATATATTTGCTTTTACTAGTGGGAGTTCTCCTTTCCTGTAGATACTTCTTGTTATAGCCTCTTCCTTTACACTTAGGGAAGACCATTTAACATTTCTTTTAGGGTTGGTTTAGTATTGATGAATTCTTAGTTTCTGCTTGTCTGACAAGTTCTTTCTCTCTCCTTCAATTCTAAATGAGTATCTTGCTGGGTATGTGAGGTTGCAGATTTTTCCCTTTTTTGGCACTTTTTTTTTTTTTTTGGCGGTCCGCGGGCCTCTCACTGTTGTGGCCTCTCCCGTCGCGGAGCACAGGCTCCGGACACGCAGGCTCAGCGGCCATGGCTCACGGGCCCAGCCGCTCCACGGCATGTGGGATCTTCCCAGACCGGGGCACGAGCCCGTGTCCCCTGCATCAGCAGGCGGACTCTCAACCACTGCGCCACCAGGGAAGCCCTTTTTCGGCGCTTTGAATATTTAATCTTGTCTGGTCTGCAAGCTTTCTATAGAAAAATCAGCTGATAGCCTTATGGGGGTTCCCTTGTATATGACTCTCTATTTTTCTCTTGTTGCCTTTAGCATTTTCTCTTTAACTTTTGCCATTTTAATCATGATATGTTTTGGTGTGGGTTTGTTTGGGTTCATCTTGTTTGGGACCCTCTGGGCTTCCTGTATCTGGATATCTGTTTCCTTCTTCAGGTTTGGAAAGTTTTCATACATAATTTCATCAAATATTGTTGACCTTTTTCTTTCTCTCTTCTCCTTCAGGGACCTCTGTAACGTGAATGTCGATATGATTGATATTGTCTCAGAGATGCCTTAAACTGTTCTCATTTTTTACTGTTGTTTTTTTTTTTTTTGCTGTTCTGATTGGGTGATTTCCATTATTCTCTCTTGCAGATCACTTTCACATTCTTCTGTATCACCTAATCTGCTGTTAATTCCTTCTGTTATTCATTTCTGTTATTGCATTCGTCAGTACTGACTGGTTCTTTTTTATATTTTCTAGTTCCTTGTTAAAATTCCCACTGTGTTTAAATATTCTTTTCGCTAATTCAGTTAGCATTCTTATTACTAATGCTTTGAACTCTTTATCTGGTAAATTGTTTATTTCTGTTTCATTAGTTGTTTTTTTCAGAGGATTTCGCTTGCCCTTCCAATTGAAACAAACTCCTCTGTCTTCTCATTTTAACTTTCTCTGTCTCTGTGAAATTAGGTGAAACAGTTACCTACTGCAGTCTTGAAAAGGGGTATCCTTGTGTGGGAGCAACCCTATACAGTCTGCACATACCCAGTGGCTTTGGTGGGGAAGCTAGATCTGACGTGAACACAAGTCACATCTTTCTCCAGGGCATGCTGGCAGCTGTCACCTTGGTAGAAGGTGGGACTGCAGAGAGAGGGGCTAGGGCCAGAGCCAGGTGTGAGAGATGACGTCCCTTATTCTCAATGGCTGTCACCATGCTATTGGGGCAGGTTGGGTCTCAAGTTGCTGGACCAGAAGTTCTGAGGGTCAGGTCCGAGCTAGCTCTGTTCCCTTTAAAGTGTGTGCTCTCTGATGCCATCGCTGGCACACTCACCCCAGAGTGGAGCAGTGCTGGCGCAGGCTGTGGCAGTTTGGCCACAGTCAGGGATCTAGACTGCTTCTGATGTGCTGCCTGTGTAAGCAGCAGTAATGGCTGCCTCTCCCCTGTTCAGATGCTGCTCCACATCTGAGCCTCCTTTGTCTCTTCACTCAGCCACTGCCATGCTCACCCTGGTGTGCAGCTGCCCCTTAGAGCAAGTGGGGCTTGTGTGGGCACTCGGTGTGGGTCAGGCCTGGGCTGTGGAGGTCTGGCCATAGTCAGCGGACAGCTTCTGAATGGGCTGCCTGTGTAAGCGCCAGTCATGGCTGCCCCTGCCCTACTTAGACACTGCTCTGGGTCTGGGCTACCTTTGTGCCTCACAGACGAGCTTTCCTCTTGGCCAAGACAGCCCTTGCCCCAGCGTGGAGCTGCGTTTTGGAACAAGTGAGGCCAGACCTGTTGCTCGGCTCAGGCTGGGTGCATGCCAGGGCAGTGGTGGGAAACCAGTCAGAGACCTGTGTAGTTTCAAACTGCCCTGTTGCAAGAGTAAGCAAGTCTGTGCTTGTTCCTCGTGAGTCGAGTCCAGGCTTCCCCCAGCCCTTCTGTTAGTGCCATCGGCCCTCCAGCCAACCGAGGGATCTCATCTTCCTGGGGCACCCAATATGTGGCTGGAACCGCTCACTCCATAGGAAGGATCTCTGCCCGTGTAATCTCCGTGCTCGTTTGAGTCCCCTCCCAAGGGCACAGGTCCCAACCTGATCACTTCTTTTACCTACCTGCCTGATTCTTTGTGTATCTTTCTTACAGCCTTGGTTGCACAGGAGTCCTGCCAGTCTCCAGTTAGTTTTCAGTGAGCATTGTTCCACATGTAGATGTATTTGTGATGTGTTCACTGGGGGAGGTGAGTCCCCCATTCTCCTACTCCACCATCTTGATCTGTTTTTGACACTTTGGATATTATCAGCCTTTACCTTTTCTTCCCATCCAGTAGATGAAAATATGTATGTCTTTGACTCTTAGCTAGGACTCTTAAAGCTATTTCAGCCATTTGTATCTCCTGGATTTCCAGTTTGTATCATCTGCCCAGTTTGATAGGTTGTTGTTGTTGTTGTTGTTGTTTTTTGCGGTACGTGGGCCTCTCACTGTTGTGGCCTCTCCCGTTGCGGAGCACAGGCTCCGGACGCACAGGCTCAGCGGCCATGGCTCACGGGCCCAGCCGCTCCACGGCATGTGGGATCTTCCCGGACCGGGGCACGAACCCGTGTCCCCTGCATCGGCAGGCGGATTCTCAACCACTGTGCCACCAGGGAAGCCCTGATAGGTTGTTTTTGTTTTTTGTTTTTCTTATAGATTTTAACAGAGTTAAGTTTACTTGGGAAACTTTTCTGTGAAACTCAATGTCTGTTGCTATTGTGAATGGGGTAATGTTGCTGATACATTTGCTAATTGGTTATTGTTGGTGCGTAGGAGCCCCTACTTTTTGAGTACTTGATCTTATATGCAGCATCCTTGCAGTTCTTGAAAGTAATTTGCATGTTCTGTGTGGCTCTTTATTGCAGTGTCCTTGAGATTTCCTGAGGGTACTGTGCAGTACCTTGCAGAAATTTTCTGAGTTTACCTACTGAATACCTTTTTGGACAGTGCTGAGTACATGGCTAGTCGTGGGGGAAATTAACTCATATGCAGGTCCTGGTCTCTTGAGTTTATCCACTGAAAGTAAAATAGATACAGAAGTTATAATAGGATAGAAAAGAGACTTGTTCATGTTTGTATCCCCAGCACCATGGTGGGACACTCAGTGTCTGAAATGTCACTATGGTGCCATAAGAAGATGGTTTTCAAACTTTCTTTTTTCAGCTGAAGAACCCATTAGCTAGAAAAGTTCTCAGTGTTTGAAATATTTATGCTCAAGCTCAGCTGGCAGAGAACTGGATTCAGTTCGTCTAAGGTGTGACCAAAGCATCAACATTTAAAAAACACTTGTTAGGTGATCCCATTGAGCAGCCAGGGATGAGAACCACTGCTGGTCCAATAGGTAAACTCTACAAGTAGAGCTTGAAATGGAGTGGGAGCTCCGCCTCTCCTCCCTTTGGCCCCTGCTAGGGCTTTGTAGAGCACAGTTTGAAAGCCACATCCCTGTGGTCTTGAGAATCCTGTGAGGGTGCTGAGGATGGGGTGCCCACTTGCTGGTGGTGACCTTGCTCTGGGCTTGTGCTGCTGCTTCACATGCCAGGATGGGAAATAGGCGGATATTCTGGTTCAGCCAGACGGAGCCTAACAGCTACCCCTGTGCTGAGGTTGCCAGGCCTGAGAATAGCTGTGGGAGAGTGGTTGGAGTTAAGTGTTAGACCCCAGTGGTGCATGTGTCCAGTTCGGTCAAATAGTGCATTGCTTCTCCTTTCCTCCTTGTCACCTTTGGGAAGGAATTACCAACATAACCAACGCTCTCCAGAGGGCACATTAAGCGAGGATGCTATACCAGGCGCAAAGCTACTGTTGATTATAGCCAAGATTTGGAGGTGGTGGACTTTTTTATTAAAAATGATCATCTCATGCTTTTAATTAGTGCTTATATCTGATTTTGAACTTTACAAGGATAGCAACTTACACAGGGGCTTATTGCACCCATCTTACTGATGATGATACTGAGGTCCAGAGAAATTGTGCCTTGCCTAAGACCACACAAGGAAGCATGAGCGTGGAGTCAGACCCTGACAGTCTGACTTCAGAGGCCATGCTTTTCCTCCTGCTCCATTCTGGCTTTGAGCAGCCCTCTGTCAAGAAGAGGGCCGCAGTTATTTATACACCCAATTACACACACACCAACAACCTCTTTATCTGTTACCATCTCCTCTGCTGGGAAGGCTGTCTGTCCAGCTGAGGTTGTGACCTGGTGCACAGAGATTGGAGAAGGCTGCAGAGGCAGTGAATCTGACTTAGATTCATTCGTGGGTTTCTTTTTTCCTGGTATAAATTGTGACCCCAGAGTTGCTTTCAGTTCTATTCTCTGGCTGCCTAAATGACCGGAGCGCAGGCTCTGTTACCTAACACTCGTTACCCATCACCCTCCAGCACTGTAGACACTGCGGCACCTGTCAGAGATGATGATAAATATCTAGGCCAAAGGTTTTTAAAAAAATCTTTGCAGTTGAATGGAATGCTCAATCAAGACGACAAGGTATTTTCAAGGAATAAATAAAGCACTGATAACCTAACTTTCTCCTCTTTTCTTTCCTCTTGGCTGCCCATATATGACCTGATGCCAGTGGTCAGTCGACCTGGCTGTCCTGCCTCTTCTGGGCCTTTGCTCAGACTTTGTCCCTGCGGCTACCCCTCCTCCACCTTCTAGTCCACCTGGGAAGGGAAATCGCTTCTCATCTCCTTCCTTTCCACTCTT
>NW_006797029.1:223702-234858 GCF_000442215.2 Lipotes vexillifer | reverse complement strand
TCTTTCCATTCCTGTCTCACATCCTGTAAGTTACCAAGTCCTGTTGATCTATTTCCCTCGTTCTTCCAGAATTGCTCTCCAGCGCAGTTGCCACTTCCTGGAGAAGCCACCATCATCTCTGTATTGGACAGCCTGCACCTGGTCTCCCAGTCCTACTCTTGCCCTACTCACCGTCTACCTTGTATCAGAGGGGTAAGAGTGTCTCTGTACTACTTCTGGGGTGAGTGAGCTCTTTGACAGCACCCCCCCCCATTTTCAGATACAGCGTCAGTCACACAGAAGTCATCAAAATACCTTGCTTGATTGAATAACTTCTGACAGCTCTCGTATCTGGCTGTCCTGGGCAACGTTTCTGGCCCAGGCAAGCATTTGTGTAAGCAGGGCTTTAGTCACTGACTTCTCTCTCTCTCCTTCAGGGAGCATAAAACCAAGCACAAGTTTACATTTTTCTTTCCAAACACCCCTATTTATAAACCTCAGATGTGTCAGGGACAGGTATGGTCACTTGGTCAGTTCACTTGTACAATATGCTTTATAAAAGACAGTTTATTTACATTTCAGAAAGGATTTAAGCCTCAGTCTGATTTTTTTCAGAGGCCCAAAGCCCTTTCCCACCCCGTCTGCCATACACCCTCTGGCGGAAGCAGTGGTGGGGTGGCATCTAGCAGAGGGTAGTTGGAGCCGTGCTTCCAGGACCCGACCCTGCACCCAGGGGCTGCCCTGTGCCTTTTCACCTCTGCCTGGCCCCAGCATGAATAATACTGGGTGGAAACAACCCTTTCATGCTTTGTAGACTTCCGAGGTGTTCTCACACCTGAGTCTGAGGTCAGAGGCCACAGTCCGGCTGTCCCCCTCCTTGACCAGGTGTCATGTTTGTTTAATCAAACCCACTTTTTTGCTTAAGTGATGAAGATAAGGGCATAAAGATGGACATCTGCAATAAACAGAGGAACAGCCCTCTTTACCAGCCCCTCCTGGTCATCTTCCTAGGGCAGAGCTTGGTCAAAGGCCTCATTTTTGCTACTGTGGCATCTGATGTTTGCCTGAGCACGTGGAATGTTCCTCCGTATGGCTGCCAGGTGGACGGCTGGCCAGGCAGAGCCAGGACCGGTGGGAAGCCACAGGTCCACGGCAGGCTTCCGTGTGTGCCATGAGCCCCCAGTCACAGAGATGTTGAAGCTGACAGGAGTGCCTGGTGCCCAGTCGTGCAGGAGGTCAGATTAGATTCCCCCAGAGTCTCTTCTAGTTCTAAATCCTGGAGAATTCAGTGATGCCCCTCGCTCCCTTCTCTGTCCCTGCCCGTTGTGAGGCTGTCATCACAGGCAGGCAGGAGCAGAAAGGAACCCCCTCTTTCCTTTCCTGGAACAGCTTCCCCTTTTCCTTGGCTTATCTTGGTCACTTGTTCCCAGAAGCCTCAGGACTGCTTGGCACATCAGGACGTTTCCTATACTGCCGCCAGCTTTCTGGTCTATCTGTTCCCCTCCACCAGGTCAAGGGCCCCTTGAGTAAAGCCAGTGTCTGTCTGAGGCATTCCTCCTCTTGAGCTCACAGGGGGTGGGCCACAAAGGTTAATGAACGAGCAAGCGAAGTGATGAAGTCCCAGGGAAGGTGGTCTGCGGGGATAGTAACGGGCTCACTCAAAGTGTGCCCGCTGGAGGAGGCCCCCCCCCGGCATGTCTGGCCCTGAGTCGGGGCGGGCTGCTGGCCTGCTGTGCCGGCAGAGTGCTGGGGCTCCCACAGGCGAGCGCTGGGGAGGCCTAGGACTGCGGAGCGGCCGGTTCCCACTGGCTCTCCCCCCCGCAGTCACTCCCCAGGCCCTTGGCGTGGCTGGAGCAGGGCCGTGGCAGGCCTTGGGCAGCAGTAGAAGTTACGTTTCTGGGGCCAAAAAGACAAAGGCCGGAGAGCGCCAAGAGCGGAAGAAGAGCTTGGCCGCCTCTGTGCCCAGGTCAGCCCGCGTGGACTGCAGGCCTGCCTAAGCCACCATGCCACAGCCCCTCCGCCTCGGCGGACCTGTCACCTGTTTCCTGCCTGGAACTAAGCTTGGCTTATCCACAGAACGTTCCAGGTGTCCCTCGTCCCTGTGCTCACACACCTGCCCTGTCCTGCTACTCTTCCCTTCCCTGTGTTCTGTCTGCTGCTGCCCCGCTCTAGTCCCTCTGCCCCAGGAAGCCTGGTCTCCCCATCCCAGCTGTCCCGAGTGTCTCCTTGCCCCTACCCCATCCTCCCTGACCACTGCGGCCTTCTCCCATTGCCCGCTGTGAACGTGTCTCCCTGGCAGTTCCCTGGGACCCAGGGCTAGGGTACCTCCCCATCCCCAGCAGACCAGGGACAGACCCGAGCTGCGTCCTCAGTGACAACGCTGCAGGTGGGGAGCTCTGCTCTCCTGGGCTTGTCCCCTCCTTTGCCTCCTGCGAATTGAGCACTTGGACACGGGTGCAAGGAGGAAAAAGAGCGCTCCTTTATTCCCTGTGGGAAGGACTGCTCGGGAGCAGCCGGTACCTTTCCTGAGGGCAGGCTCTGTCTTGAGGCCCCTGCGAGGCCGGGGCAGCAGTGGGGGCACTGCTGGCCCAGTGGACAGGACAGGTCCAGGCGGGGGCTACTGCCCCTTCCTTAAAGCTTCTCCAGGTAGGAGCCAGGGACAAAGCCACGCTGCCCGTTCCGTTGCACTGTCCACCAGCCATCCTCCCCTTCCTGGATGACCTCCAGGATGTCCCCCGCAGAGATGTTCAGCTCGTCGGAATTCTGGGCAAGAGAATGAAAACACATCAGGTGAAGGGGGCCTGCTGGGAGGGCCTCTGGTCAGGCATTCCCCCCACCCCAGGCAGTAAATGCCAGCCTGTCTCCCAGGTGGGCTGTCAGCTGAGACATGCTGGCCGCCTGGGGCTGCAAGACAAGGCCACTCTGGGCTAAGGCAGCCCTGGAGACATAGGGTGTGGGGCTCAGCCTCTTGTCCCCTCTGGTTTGTCATTGTGGGCCTCCCACACACAACCTGGGGCTTCTTCCCCTGCTTCACCTCCCTGCCGCTCCCTTCTCCCCCTCCCTGCTTCAGACGCTGCAACCTAGCAAGTCCGGTGTGTTTGCCACGCCCGCACCTCTGCTAGCCCTTGTCATAACAGGCACACCATCATTCTCCTGGCTGTCTCCCTGTCCAGGGACCAGGCTTCAGGAGTCAGTGCAGCCTGCCGAGCCCCGAGGAGATGCTTGGCCTCAGTCCCAGTGGATCTGGAGTCCAGCTCTGTACTCCCTCACCTCAAACTGGGAGCAGATTAGACTCTTTGGGGATCTGGGCACAGCTGCCCTGTGGCTCCTTTACTCATCCTCCCCTTGTGAGCTTCAGAAAATCAACCCCGGCACAGCTGAGGGCCTCGTTCCGACCATGGCTTGTTCTGGGTGCCTGTGGTCACGGAGAACAAGGCCCTCACCCGTGGGTGCAGAGCCTGATCCTCAGACAGCTTCCTCAGATAGCTCCAGCTCTGCCAGCTGCTGCACACGCGCACACCTGCCTGTACACCGCGGGTGCTTGTGACCAAGGCCCTCGTGCTGTTCATCAGCTTTCACTCAGCAGGTCCGCACTGGGCCCCTCCCAAAGGCCAGGTGCTGTTCTAAGGGCACCCACCCCAGCCCACTCACAGTGCATGTGCCTACGTGTGAGCACACGCTTGGGCATGCTGGTGCCCTCCCAAGGAGGGGAGGGCAGGGCCTCACCTGGGCTGTGTAGTCATAGAGCGCCCTGTAATCCTGGGCCGGCAGGGTGTCGGGTCCTGGTGCCTCCTGCACAGTGATGGCGGCATAGACACCCTCATTCCGATCAGAGGTGGGAGTCAGGGTCTCTGTGGAGGCTGAGAGTAGGGTGAGGCCTGGCATCCGCCCCTTACAAAGGACAGTGGTCCCTGGAGGCCCCCCCAACGTGGAGCTTCCCCAGACTTGGCCCAGCCTGTTCCCAACGCCCAACCTCCCAGCTGCTGGAAGGCCCATCTGTGCCAAGTAGGCATCCTCCCCTTCACCCCAGGTTGACAGTTGTCACCCCCAGTTACCCGCAGAAGCTGCTGACGATGTTGTTTTGGGACTTCCATGCAGCAGCCCAGAGAACCTGGGGACAGGGAGGAAAGCAGGTGAGTCGGGGTGGGACAGGGGGAGTAGATGAGGCAGGGAGCCCACAGGGCTCCAGGGCTGGGGTTGCCCCTAGCTTCCAGGCACAGATGTGATTTATGGGGTGCCCCTCACCATGAGGGCTCCCTAAAGAGTGGTCCAGTGGCTCTTGCCCAGCTGCGCTCTCCCAGTCCCTCACCCTGTAGACGTCTTCTCAGTACCTGCTCCCTGCAGGGCCTAACTGGGGGCTCTAAGACCTCTGTGCTCCAGGGCCCAGGCCCTACACCCTCCAGGCCCCTGCTCCAGCCTCCCCCATGGGCAAAGGAGCTGCCCTCTAGAGCTTGGCCCACTCACACCTCGCTAGGACCTTCACCAGCCTGGGCAGCCCAGCCGCTCCCCGACCACACAAAGTGGGGTCCAGGAGGCAGTGCTGGGCTAATTCGCCCCTTCCCTCGTGCCTGGCTCAGACCTGGACTGAGCTGGAGTCCTGGAAGTTTGTTGAATAAAAGAGAGAGTAAAAAGGCAAGAATCAAGAGGCAGAGGCAGACACTGGGGTACCTAGTAAGGAACCAGATGTGGGTGCCCCGAAGCAGACAGTGCTAAAAGGGCTAAACGAGTAGAGGCTGATGCTGCTTCCCCCGCTCAGGAAAGGCTTCCTGGCCTGGTGGCGTCAAGCCAATCTGCAAAGACTCAGCTTTATCAGGTAGAGACTGGAGTGCAAGGCATCGCCGCTGAATGGGAGAGGAGTGCAGAGGTGCAGATTGTACAGACAGAGGAATTTGGGAAGCGGAGTGGACCAGTTTGAGGCGTATAGGAGAGAAGACTGAAATAGGGACCAGGCCAGACCCACCAGGGGTCTTGAGTACCCAGTAAGGGGCTGGGCCCGTAGGAGGCTGCCCTGTAGTGCCAGGTGGGACACAGAGACCTTTCCCAGGGTGGGAGAATCCGGGACCCCCGCCCCCTTGCAGGGTTTGTGGAGCTGAGGGCCCAGGATGGAAACACATGGACAGGCATGCATGGACTTGGCACATGTGGGAAGGCCTGATGCTAACTTGGGCCCTGCAGACTTAGTGCCTGTGGCACCCCGGCCCCTGCCAGGTAGGGTTAACCCAGCAGGGCTGGGGCTGGAGGAGCAGCTCGTTGAGGCTGTGTGTGCCGGGGCTGTCTGCGCTTTCGACTCCGTTCCTCCGTCCACTCACTTCCTGGCCAGTGGCCCCTGCCCCTCCCCAGCCCTGCCTGGCTTCTGGTCCCCACACGGTGGTCCCTGCCTGTCCCCGGCCCGTAGGAGGCTGCCCTGTAGTGCCAGGTGGGACACAGAGACCTTTCCCAGGGTGGGAGAATCCGGGACCCCCGCCCCCTTGCAGGGTTTGTGGAGCTGAGGGCCCAGGATGGAAACACATGGACAGGCATGCATGGACTTGGCACATGTGGGAAGGCCTGATGCTAACTTGGGCCCTGCAGACTTAGTGCCTGTGGCACCCCGGCCCCTGCCAGGTAGGGTTAACCCAGCAGGGCTGGGGCTGGAGGAGCAGCTCGTTGAGGCTGTGTGTGCCGGGGCTGTCTGCGCTTTCGACTCCGTTCCTCCGTCCACTCACTCCCTGGCCGGGGCCCCCTGCCCCTCCCCAGCCCTGCCTGGCTTCTGGTCCCCACACGGTGGTCCCTGCCTGTCCCCTGCAACAGCCAGGCCTCTGCCTGTGCGACCTCTTTCCCTCTTTATCTTTCATCCTCATCAGGCCCCTTTCTGTCCTTTCTTGATACTGCCCCAGGTGAGCTCTTCTGTCCCATTGTTTATGTGACCACCTGTGTTGGGATCTGGGTCCTCACTGGGAGTGCAGGGAGGTCTGAGTCCCCTAAGATTTTGGGATGATAGCGAGGGTAGGAATGCCCTCCTCCTGGGGTTCTTACTTTCTCAGGGTTCCCGGAGGAGCATGCCGTGGTGCCCACAAGCCTCTGCCTCCCAGGAGCCTTCCTGCAGGGCGGCTCCAGAGGCCTCAGAAATGAGCTGTCCTCAGAGGACCGGGAGCCCGTCACCTCCACCCCACCCGCCTCTCAAAGGCAGGGCCTTCTCTGCAGTGGGTTGGAGGGAGGGAGGAGGTCACGGAGGCCTGGGGGTGGGGGTGGGGCGCAGGCATCATGTGGAGCCCATGGATGCTCCTAGATGTGCACAGATGGGGCGCTCAGGGAACTGGCTCCTGGGCAGGGGGGCTCCCTGAGCAGGCCATGGTGCTCCCAGTGGGCTGTCACCGTCGTCACCCAAGGCCTGAACCAAGAGGGTCCTTAGGTCTGAGTCTGCCCCCAACACGCATAGGCCCCGGGCCTAGAGGAGGTGTGTGACTTGTGCAAGTGACACGCTGGGGCCTGACACCAGGACTCTGGCACCTACCACAGCCAGGCCAGGGAAGGGGCCCTGGAAAAACCTGGAGAATTCTCCAAGAGTACTGGCTGTAGGGCCTTCTCCTATGCCCTGATCCCGTGCCAGTGGGAGAGGGTTGCCACTGCAGCCTGACCGTCCAAGGCTCCAACCAGGCTAGCAGCAGAGCCCAAGGGGTCAGCCAGCCTGGGGTCTCCCTGGAGCTCTGAGCGTAGTCGCTAGTGAATAAGGGGGCTGTGATTATTTAATGCCTAGGTCCCCTCAGGCTGAGGGTGTCATGAGATTAGATTGAACCTGTCTTGTCCCCGAAGAGTGCCCAGCACCTAAACCCTGCACCAGGCACACAATAGATGCCCAATAAATAACGTGTGGAAGAGCCAGTTGCAGGAGGAGAGGCTGGCCTCCCTTCCTGGCAGCCCCCGTTCCCCACCCCCAGCCCCACCCTCTGTATCCCACCCGGCTGGCATCCAGCAGGCGGCTCACCTCTTTATCATGCCACAGGACGGCTGAACACCAGGGCTGCTGGACAACGGGGCAACCTCCCGATCATAGTAGTTCTGGTAGGGCACCGGAGCTGCAGGCAGCAAGCGCATGAGGCCCAGGGTGGCAAGGGCAGGGCAGGCAGGACCTGTGCCACTCGGCACCCCATCCTCTCCCCCATCCAGAGACCCAGACTGGGGCCCCACCTTACCATCCTTGCCCTGGCCACCCTGGTGCTCGAGGACGGGGCCCGCTCCCTTCCTAGAGATATCTCACTGTGGGTACCACCAAGACCGAATAGTCTAGACTCAAGATTTAGTGGTACCAAGCAGGCTGGAGCAGGTGCTCTGTAGAGGCTTCCTGCCTCTGTCCCTATCCTCATCTCCCCCTCCAGTGTCAATGTTCTTAAGCTCTGCTCATCCTCTATCTTGGATGAGGCGTCAGGCTAAGGACCCAACCAGGGGACTGCACTGTCCCTGACCCCTTCCCCGGACCTGGCCAAGGCTTCTCCACCCAGAAAGGAGCTGTGAGCCACCCCAGTTCTGTCCTGGCAGTTGAGGCTCAAGAGAACCTGGGCCAGGCCTAGGGAAGGCGGGCCTGGACCCAGAGGCTGTGTGCTGCCTGTAGGTGGGCCTCACCTGGGGGCTCAGTGCCCGTGCTCTTGGCCTGGATGAAGCTGTCTATGTCGGCATCCACACTGCAGCCTTCTAGCGCCACTCGCACCTCTTCGTAGAGCTGGGGGCAGGAAAAAGCAGAGGCTGAGGGGCCAGGCCTCACCTCCATGACCGCATTGTCAAGCCTGCCCCCACTTTGGGTCTGAGCTCTGACCAGGGGCCTCGAGGTGTAACTGCCCCAGGCCTGCCTGAAGGGTTAGAGCCCTGGCTGACAGCTTCTCCTGTTTCCGGAACACCTACTGTGCACAAGTTCCTTTGCAAGGGATTTACCCCACTCCTGTTCTCTGAGGTAGACACTGCTTCCTCATTTTACAGATGAGGAAATTCAGAGGAGAGTGACTTGCCCAAGGTCACAAAGCAGGAATTCAGTGTGCTGGGCTTTGGATCCGGTATGAGAGGATTCAGAGCCCACACTCCTTCCTCTACTACAAGGAGGTCACCAGGTGGGCTCAAGTCATTTGGGGAGAAAACCCCCCAAACTCCTCACCCCATAGGCAGAAGGGGTTAGGCAAGTAACAGCAGCGGGCATCAGGGAGTCAGGGCTGCCATGAGAGAGGGAGCTTACGGCTCTAGGACTGCAAGGCCCCTGGCAAGGGAGGTGGCGGCCCCTCTCTGCTGAGGAGGACCCACCCACCCCACCGGGCATGTAGAGCTCAGTAAGGGGGACCCAGGACACCCTGGAGATGTCTAGAGACAGAAGAGGGACTGGACCTTGGCTCCTGCAAGCGCCAGGCCTGGAGCAGGGCAACCGAGGGTCCCCCAGCCTCTCTGCAAACCTCTGAGGTGCTGTGTCCACCTCCCTTCCCCATCACAGCAGAGGGAGCATGTGCTCTGTGGCTCTGATAGCAGAGCCGAGGCCTTGGAGCAGGGGTGAGAAGAGAGGGCAGATGCCAGTCTGCAGGCAGAGAGGCTATGGCCCTTTGTGGTACTGAGCTCCCTGTCCTCGGGGCCTGGGGCAGCGGCTCAGCGCTGAGGTCAGACTCCTGAGGCCAGGGCTCGGACCACAGAGGACTAGGTATCTGCTGACAGGCTCAGGTGGACCTGGGTGTGCCGTTGCTAGGAGGCTGCCCTCTCCTCACGCCCCCCTCCCACTCACGCCCCCCTCTCTGCCCTCAGCCCCTACCTCATCATCCTTGACGCACTGCATGGAGAGCTGGTTGCAGTGCACCCACAGGGCGTTGCGGAGGATGGTCAGCCGGTCAAACTCTTGCAGCTGAAAGGCCTGGGGGAGAAGTGGGGGTGGGGCTGCTGCAGGGCTGGGCCAGGCCAGGCCCCACTCAGCTCAGCTGGGGCTGACCAGCCAGACCCCTTCTGCTGAATCCAAGCCAAAAGGAAAGACTCTTCCTGGGCATCCCCACCCCCACCTCTGTGCCAGCTCCTGAGGCTTCTGGGGAGGGAAGTTGAACTGCCTGTGGGCTTCCTGCCCCGTCCTTCCTCCAGGCCCCACCATACCCCTGGGGAGTGTCTTAAGAGGAGCCCTGGACCCTGAAGCCTGAAGCCTGTCTCCCAGGCCCTGCTCATCAGCAGAGCCCAGGGAAGCTATGGGTTTTGTCTCAGCCTCAGCTTCAGCTTCAGCCAAAAGGGGTGAAGGATGCCTGCCTGCAAAAGGGGACCCAGAGCACAAAGCCAGGCGGTGAGCTCCCCCGGGGCAGGGACTCAGCACAGGGCCTGTGGAGTGAGTGGATGAGTGAATGAATGAAGGAATGATGCCTTTCCCGCAGCACTGCCTCTTTTACCCCCGTGAAGCTGCGGGAGCGGGGACGGGCGTCCCTCCCATTTTGTAGCTGGGGAAGCAGCCTCCACGCCTGGAGTGTCTCACCTCACAGGTGGCCCGGTGCTCCTGCTCCCACTCGCCCCGCACCTTCTCCAGCTGCTCGATGTTCTGCCTGTACACGCGCTCTGGAAGCACAGGCAGTCCTCGGGGAGGCCAGCGGCCTAGACACCCCCCACAGCCCACCCCTTTGCTCCTGCAGTGCCCCTGCCCAGAGTGCCCTCCTCCTCCTTAGAGAGACCTGCCCTGGCTGCTGGTGCTACATCTGAACGCTCGTAAGGGCCACGCACTGTGGTACTGCCCTTTGGGGTGACTCTCAGCTTCCCCTGTGGTCCAGCTGCCTGGGGCCGGAGCAGAGCCTCATACACCCAAGGTCAGAATCTGGGCCTCTCACCATCCCCAGGTCCCACCGTCTCACTTTCCAGATGGGAAACTGAGGCTCAGAGAGGGCAGCCCTGGAGGAGGGGTGAAGGGGAGCATTGGGAGCTATCGGGCTGGGAAGCCAGCAGGCTTGGACCATGACCTCTGTGCCCCCAGCCAAGGGAGCAGCTGGGTCCTGGGAAAGGCAGCGCTAGCAGGAGGGAGAGCCTGGGAAGGGAGCAACGGTAAGCTCTCTATCCTAGGAGTTGTGTCAGCAGAGATAGGGGTGTTGGGGCCTTCTGGCATCAGGAGAAGGACAGAGGAGACAGAAGCCCAGAGAAGGCTCTGATGGGTTTCAGTGTATGTAAGAGAGAGAAAGGTGTGTGCGATGAGTGGGCCTGTCTCCCTTGATTGTGGCTGTGAAAGTCCTGGGCCCTGGAGCCAGATGGCTTGCGTTCAAATACAGTTACCACCACTTATTGGCTGTGTGACCTTGGGCAAGTTAATTAACCTCTCTGTGCCACAGTTTCCTCGTCTGTTAAAAAAAAGGGGATAGTGGGGCTTCCCTGGTGGCGCAGTGGTTGAGGGTCCGCCTGCTGATGCAGGGGACGCGGGTTCGTGCGCTGGTCCAGGAAGATCCCACATGCCGCAGAGCGGCTGGGCCCGTGAGCCATGGCCGCTGAGCCTGCGCATCCGGAGCCTGTGCTCCGCAATGGGAGAGGCCACAACAGTGAGGCCCGCATACCGCAAAACAAACAAACAAAAAACAAAACAAAAAACAAACAAACAAAAAAAAGGGGATAGTAAAGTGACCACCTCGCAGGATTGTTGTGAGTGTTAGTTAAAACATGCAAAGCACCAAGAACAGTCTTGGCAAATGTGAGAAAACGAATGTTTTTGTTTTACTTGCATAAGTATGGAAATGAGAGTGATGAGCGGTGACTGTGTCCCCAGGGTGAAGGAAGTGTGCTGTGGGGGAAGGAATGTCCAAGCCACCCTACCCACTAAGCTGAGGAGGTGGGCTAGCCACGTACCTGCCTCCATGGCTGAGTCCTTGCACTGCTTGGCTTTGTTCTGGCTCTGAGGAGACAGAAGGAAAGCAGCATTGAGGCCCCGCCCCTGGGAACCCCCCAGCCCAGCCCTTGGGCTCTGAGTTTCCCTGGGCAACCCTGAAGGGACTCTGTCACCCCCTCTCTGGCCACACAGGGGGACACTCAGGAGCCAACTTTGGGCAAGTTCCATCATTAACTCCAGCCTCACCCTACAAGGGCCCACAGCCTGGTTCCAGTAAAAAAGGAATAAAACAGAAATCTGCACTTCATGCAGGTACATGTGAAAACTAGATGTTGAGACCTAGAGGGAGAAATGTAGACCAGGGGCTGGGCCCTGGGGCCCCACGCCCACTGCTGAA
>NW_006797029.1:194545-223496 GCF_000442215.2 Lipotes vexillifer | reverse complement strand
GCTGAACCCGCTGGCTGAGGCTGGGGCTCTGTCCCTGACTTGCTGCCACCAACTCACCTGCCGGCCCCTGCCCTCTCTGGGCCTCAGCTTTCCTGTCTGTGCAATGGGCAAAATGTGTTCTTGAGCCCTGGCATCTCTGACACTCCCACCCTGGCCAAGAGGCCAGAGCAGTCAAGAGCTTGGGTTCTGGACAACCTGGGTTTGGGTCCTTTCTCTGTTTCTGCCTGGCCCTCAGACCTTGAACAAGTCACTTACCATCTCTGGGCCCGTTTCCTCTCTGTGACATGGGCCTACTGAGCCCTTCTCCAAAGGGTTGTGTGAGGGTTAGCATCTGCTCTCATTGCCCTGTGAGCTCTGGGCCTGGGCTGCAGTGGGCCCGCTCTGAGGAATGGGCCCTTGGGTGCAGCCTGGAGATGGCAAAGGGGATCAAGCTGACTCTGTCTATCTAGACCCTGAGATTCTAGGAAACCCATTTCACAGACAGAGGGATGAAGGTTCAGAGCGAGGTGAGCAGCCAGGATATCCCAGACGCAGACCTTGCCTTGGAGTGTCTGTGGTACCCCTTCCCTCCCTCCCCGCCCTGCCCCAGCCCTGTGACACCACATGGCCTCAGGGGCTCCACGCACCTTCTCCACCTGCTTTTGTTGACCATTGGTGCTAATGCGCTCGAAGGCCTGCTCGGCGTCGTCTGCATCTCGGCACTTCTGCTCATATGTCTTCTTGGACTGGGGCGGGGTGTGGAGGAGCGTGACTTGGGGGCGCCAGAGTGAGGCTCCTGAGCCCAACCTCCCTTCTCCCTGTTGGGGGCTGTGGGTGGGTTAGGGGCCTCCTCACCAGGGACAAGGATTTGGGGATCCAGAATGGAGATGCAGAAGGGAGTCTTGTTCCCAGGCCCCTTCCCAGTGGGGACAATGTAGCCCTGCCCTCAGCCCCGGCCTCTTCAGAGGTGTGGTCACATCAAACCGCCAGCAGGGCCCTTAAAATGCCATGCATCATCACGATGCCAGCCTCTGCACACGTGGTGGAGCTATGTTTCTCCTTACTCAGTGAACTAGGAGACACAGCTCAGGGGTCCCTTCTCCCTCTGCCCTTGGAGTCCCCAGCTGACAGCCTGGATGACCCTGTAGACCACTGTCTGGGACTGGCTGCTTGCCCATCAGTCAGGAGCCCCCCAAGGTCAGGGCCTAGGCCGATATGCATGGCACCCTGGGAGCAAGTGCGACACCAAGAACCCGACAGGCCACTGTGCCTGTTGCTGGATGGAGGCCTGAGGCAAGCCCTGTCCCAGGTGCCCAGTCCAGGGCTCCTGGCATCCACACCCTGACCCCTGCCACCCCTCCAGGCCTAAGACCCCTGCACTCACCTCCATGGCCTTCTTGTGGAGCAACAGCTTGCTCTTCTGGACACGGTCCATGATGGCCTCATACTGCAGGGGACATGAGGCTCTGAGCTTGGGGCCGTGGCCTCAGGACACTCCCTTAGGCCCAGAGGACGGGGTGTCCTTGGGATGAGGCCCAACATTCCTTCCTGGCTCTGAAGGGGATGGTGACAAGATGCCCTCCCTCTCCCTCAGCCTGCTCTTTCACAGCTACTGCTCAGAACAGAAAGCTAGAGGAGCCCGGGGCATGGATACACATGGTGTATCCTCTCCCTGCAGACCCCAGCCAGGACTTGGTCTCTAGCCCAGGAATACCCAACCTACCTACGTGCACATGCGCACACACATGCACGCTGTCCTTCACTCACAAGCCTCTGTACCCACTCAAAACCATCATACCCCGTGTACACACGCTGGTACACACAGGCACACAGAGTTACACACACATAAGTAAACGCTCCCCCTTGCATATACACAAGGCTTTCACAGAGCAACCTCAGACACCACTCACAAGTACACATAAGCACACTCTCCCATGTCCGCCACACACAGCCATGGGCCCTGTGTACACACCCCACAGACTTGGTCATGGTCACACGCTGGTACACACGGGGCCCCTGCACCTCCACCTCGCCTCCCAGGCTCCTTGTACAGATGGAGAGGATGGAACTCGGTCTGGACAGAGATTGGCTATAAGGATAATTGGAAATGAAACACCTCTCGTGTTGGGGCTGGAGCCAGTTTGTGCATGGGGTCTCAGTGGGGCCGGTGCCAGCGGGGAGATCTCAAGAAGCCACCTGGTCACACACACACACACTGAAACACATGCACATGCTCACAGTTGTGCAGAGGTGTACTCTCGTTCTCCTAGGTGCACACCCACGTCCCTACATGCACACGTGTGCACACACACCCAGGCAGCCTTCCCCGCACACTACATCACGGCTGTCCTTCGCTTGTGGGAGCCCTGATCACACCGTGGAACTGTCCCTGTGTCCAGAACAGCTTTTTCAGACATCACAGCCCCACTGGCCACAGGAAAGCTCAAAACAGCCATCCTGGGGCCTCGCTGTCACGGTAGATGCTCTGCAAGCAAGTCCCAGCTCAGAGGGGTCGCCTGCTGCAGCTCCTTAAGGCTGGGCCAACTTCTGGGGCTGGCTTGGAGGACCCATTGTCTGCTCAGGAACCCAAATTTAGAATCCTGAAAGCCTGAGGCCCCAGCTGGCCAGATGGGCAGACAGGGAGCACAGCCACACTATATTTCTGTGGCCAGAGCTACTGATCGGAGCCAGCACCCTGCCTGTGAAGACTGCAAGGGGCCTAGCTCTGGGGTGAGTCCCCCAAAGCTTGGGAGGTGGACGTAAGTATCCCATCCCGCAAGAGGGAAACAAGCGCAGAGAGGGTAAGTGGCTTGGCCAGGACACCCAGTCCCAGCCTGGCCCCAGCCATGAACTTCTGTCCCTTCATAGCTCAGTTGTGTGGAATTTTCCATTTCAGTTCTTTGGACAGTTTACAATAATGCTTCCTCTCCAAGCGAGAAGTGCTCCTGTGCCCTGGCCTCTCCCACCCTGTCCAAGGCACCACGCTCATCACTAAGGCCCTGAGAGGCTGATCATGTGTCCGTACCTGCCTTCCCAGAGGGCCATGTGCTCAGCCAGTCAGAGAGTCTCAGGCTTGGGAGGGGGCCCTGGGACACAGGGGTCACCAAGCCCACCTCCCATCCAACCTCTGCAGCTTCCCTGACAAGTAGCCTCCAGCCTCTGTTTGTATACCTCCCATGATGGGGACCTCACTTCCTGTCCATGCAATCCCTCCATCTAGGGACAGCCACACCCTACAGATGGGTGAACAGTACCTTTGGTTGCTGAGGTAGGCTCGGCAGCCCCCACTCCCCACAAGCTCTGTCTGTTCCCCTCAGCCTCAGGCAGCCCTGCAGAGTGGCTGCAGTGACTGACCCCCAAGTCTTCCTTTCACCCAGGTAAACAGCCCTGATCCTTGGGCTCAGGACCAGTTTCTGGTGACTCCCCAACTTAGGTTGCCTCCTTTGGATACCCGCAAGCTGTCATGGACCCTCTATAGCCTGTTGTAGTAGGATGATCAAAAAGACCAAGGTCTTTCCCTCTTCCTGGCCTGAGATAGCGCAGGGGGAAGACTCCCAGTGGGGCTTTCAGGCCCGAGAGCTGGGCCCTGGTCCCAGTACCAGGCGTCTGTCCACAGCCCCCTCTCCTCCTTCAAATCGCCATCACCCGCAAGCCTGGGATGCTGCCCATCGGGAAAGCCCATCCCCTACTGCCTCCACAGCGACAACAGCCACCGCCCACTCGAGGCCCATCCCCGTGCCCCCTTACCTTCCTCCTCTGCTCCTTCTGCCTCTCCCGAAACTCCTCCAGGCTCCGCAACTCCTCACGCAGGGCCAGGGCCAGCTGGATGTGGGCGCTGCCCACGTTCTCCATTTCTGGGGGCGGAGTAAGGACAGTGGTCCCCGGTGTCAGACCTGGTGGGCCCCAGCCACTCACATATTCGCCCCTGCCTGGGCCAGCCCACCCCAACCCCACAGCTCATCTCTGTCACCCCCAAGTCCCCCACCAGCCTCGACTCCCGGCCAGCATCCATCCATCCCCACACCGGTGGGGGATCTGGTGTTCCCAGAAGGTCCTGTCACCCTGCAGCCTGGCGTGGGGAGCAGGCAGGACTTACGCTGCTTCAGAGAGTCAAAGGAGGCCCTCAGGGAGCTGCAAAACAGAAAGACCAGGATCAGCAGGAGGACAGTGCAGGGGAACCTGAAGTCCTGGCTGGGCCCGGGGACTTTTATTTTGGTGGGAGGGCCCTGGCTCACTCACACACACTGACCTAGATCCCAGGGACCCTCTAGCCAGACCATGACCATCCGCTCAGAACTCAAGCTGGGATTTCTGGAATGCAAATCTCTCTCTTTGGAAGTTATAAAGCAATCAAACCTCCCACTGTGGCAGAATGCTCTTGGCTTCTGCACATCTTCAGGGCCCTCCCTCGAAGCAGCAGAGGGTGGGGTTCAGAACTGGCAGGTGGCCTGAGGACATTTTGGAGGGGGCTGTGGGGGAAGAGGGGGACAAGCAGGGCAGAGGTGATGGAGGGGAGAGATGTAGGGGCCTTCGGACAGGATGAATAAGAGGTACAGGTGAGGACAGCGAAAAACTGAGGGGCTCCCTGGTCCCTGGCTAGGTGGCTGGGTGGATGGTGGTGACACCTCTGAGAGGGGCCCAGGAGGGAAAATGGGGAGTTATTTTAGGGTGCACTAAGTTATTTTAGGGTGCACTAAATGGGGAGTTATTTTAGGGTGCACTAAGCTTGCACTAGGGTCCCTGGCTAGGTGGCTGGGTGGATGGTGGTGACACCTCTGAGAGGGGCCCAGGAGGGAAAATGGGGAGTTATTTTAGGGTGCACTAAGTTATTTTAGGGTGCACTAAATGGGGAGTTATTTTAGGGTGCACTAAGCTTGCACTAGGGTCCCTGGCTAGGTGGCTGGGTGGATGGTGGTGACACCTCTGAGAGGGGCCCAGGAGGGAAAATGGGGAGTTATTTTAGGGTGCACTAAGCTTGGGGTGCCTGAGAAAACCCAGTAGGAGGAGCCAGGAGGCACCAGGTGGCCAGTCTGAAGCAGACATGCAGACACTGCCCACTCCAGAGAGGGCACCAAGGAGAAAGGAAAGGGAAGGGGCTGGCTGGGCATAGGAGGTGTGAGGGGGTGATGCCCAAGGGTAGGGTTGCCAGATGGAGCAAATAAAAATACAGGCCACCCAGTTAAGTTCAAATTTCAGATAAACAACAAATAGTTTTTGAATGTCAACATGCCCCATGTAATATTTGGAACACACTTAAATTTTAAAAATATTTGTTGTCTCTCTGAAATTTAACGGGGCATTCTATATTTTATCTGGCAGTCCTGCCAGGGGGCTATCTCCCAGAGCTACAAACGGAGTTGAGATCTGAGCAAAGATGTCGGAGCCCACTCAGGGCCCAGTCTTGTCTGCTGCTGATGGGTAAGGGGCACCACGAGTGGCCCTTGGGTCAGAGCAGCACTGACGGTAAAGTGCCTCTCCCCAGCCCATCAGCTCTCAGGGGCAGGGGCCTCTCAGAGGGGTGAGCTGCCCCTCCTGGCAGAGGAGGGAGGTGACTTGGAATCCCAGGCTAGGAACCTGGGTAGGGGCTTCCTGCTCTGGACTCCCAGGTGCATTAGAAGCAGACCCTGGAGCCAGACGGCCTGAATTCAATCCAAGCTCTGCCACTGACTCTCTGTATGATCTTGGGCAAGTTACCTAGCCTCTCTGTGCCTCAGTTTCCCCTTCTGTAAAATGGGGATAATAGCACAAACAGAATGGTTATGAGGATTAAATGAATGTATATGTTTAAAGCACCTTTGAGCTGGTGCAAAGCAGATGCTTTACAAGGGTTGCTGTTGTGCCACCCTCCCCTGAGCCCACTACTGCACACCCTGACCTGGGGGTCCCCAGGCCTCTTAACCTGACCTGAGCTGTAGCTCCAAAATGCCCCACCTAAGGGCTTACTGCATGCCCCCTCTTATCAGAAACCCCCACTGGATTTGCCTTCAGGTAGGGGGTCCCCTTGAGGCAGCCCCATAGATTGGGCTCCTTCCCCCCCCACTCCCTGCAGCCCTGTGGGTACCAAGACTCCAAGTGCACAGAGACGGTGTGTGGAGGTTGCAGATTGGCCCTGAAGTGAGGCTTGTCTATCTCAAGGGTAAAATTCTCTGCCTGTGTTTATGGCCCCTTAACTGCCCCCTCACCAGGACGCCTGAGGAGCCACAGTCAGTCGAGGCTGATAGGGAAACTGAGGCCCGAGTGTGGCCAGGCTTGCTGGGGTCACACACAGGCAGCGGCGAGGATCCTGTTGCTGGCCGCATCCTGCTGCAGCCCATCCAGCCTCTCTGCGGAGCAGCACTCCCGCCCACTGGTGGCCATATGGCCACATGACACCCAGTGAGACAGCCCTGCCCACCCGCCTGCATTTCCCCTCAATCCTTGCAAGGCAGGCTTCACAGGGGGGACTCCCTCCTCCCATGGGGACAGGGAAACTGAGGCCATGGAAGAGCAGCAGATCAGCAGCAGCAGCATCACCTGGGAGTTTGTTAGAAACGCAGATTTCAGGCTCCACCCCAGTCCTCCTGAAGCAGAATCTTGGAAGAGGGGCCCAGCACATTGTGTTGTAACAAATCTCCAGGTGCTGCTGATATACGTTCAAATGTTGGCCTGAATTATGTAATCCTCACACCTCTGCCAGGCAGGTAGGGTACCATCATTATCCGCATTTTACAGATGAGAAAAACAAGGGTCAGAGAGGTAAAGAAACTGACCATGTGGCCACACAAGTAGAGAGAGCTGGAGCCTTCTGCATCTTACCAGAGGAAGGAAGGGGCGATTGCCATGGTGACCCCACCTGCCCTGGCAGGGGGTGGAGAGGTCAGGACTCTTCTCTGACAAAATTGACACCTTGCCAGCGGTTACACCTCCTTCTCACACACTCACCTCCTGCCTCAGCCTCCCGGTCCATGGTTAGAGCCACTCTAGGTCCAGTATGGCCACTTTTCCATGGCCCATCATGACCCACAGCATGACCACACCCTGCCCAGACCCCTCCCACAGGCTGGGGCTTGCACACCCACTGCCTGGACTTCACATCTCACAGACTCAGAGACTCAAACTCAGAGTGTCCGAAACTGGACTCATCGCCCTACAAACCTGCTCCTCCTGCAGGGCTCCCTTCTCAGCAAAGGCACCACCATCAACCAGGTTATGCACACCAGAAACCTACGAGCCGCCCTTGACTCCACCCTCCTCCCCCTCTGTTACCTTCTTTTTCACTTCCCAAATCTCCTATCTGTCCACCTCTCACTGCCACCACCGTAGCCCCATCACCTCCAACCCTCCGGCTTCACTTCTCACCTGTTATCCCTGTTCTTTGGCCACCTACCAGTTCCTTCTATATGCCATGTTCCTTCTTGCGCAGGGCCTTTGCACATGCTAATTCCCTATGTGCAGCATCTTTGCCTGGCTTCCTCTTCTGTCCCTTTGGAGCACTTGTTCCTACTGTCATCTTGGGTTGAGACCTTGAGTGTCTGTCTGTCACAGCACTGAACTGTGAGGCCACTGAATAGCGGCAATGCCTGGTTCTCTTCCCCATTGTCCCTAGGATTACAGCCCAGAGCGATAAGTTCCAAGGCCTTTCTCAACTCCAAACCACTCAGGGAAACCATGACCTAGATTTCCCAGAGCTCTCCTCTACCGTGTCTCCATCACATGTCAAGGATGGGGACCCCTTGCAAGCCTCTGACCTCTGTTATCAGTCACCAGTGTCCTCATGTGTCCTCATCCCTCATCCCATTGTGTCCTCATCCCATTGCCCTTTCAACCCGGCTCTCGGGACACTCAGCCTGGAATTCTGTTCCAAACAGTCTGAATTTCCAGTGTAAATGTCTCCTTCTGTAGTTCTGTACCACCGTGTGTCACGCACCATCTCGTGGTCCCTGCTTTGCCATCCCACTCCCTGCGCACCTGCCAGCCAGGAGGCCCCTGCCTCCCAGCTCACAGGAGATGGGCCTCTTGCTCCCCTTGCTGGAGGCTGGGTCTGAGTGAGCTGACCCCAGAGGAGCCCTGATGGGAACAGGGCCCGCCTCTCTCCCTCCAATATCCTCAGTGATACCTTCATGCTCTGAGCTCAGAGGAAGAGAGATCATGAAAAAAAACCCTCTCTTTTGACGGGAAAACACAGCGTTTTAGGCTGTGACGAGTGGGGGTGAAGCAGGGACGAGAGGGTGTGAGGACTCAGGTGGGGGCCGTCCTTGCTCGCGGTTACTGCAAAGGGGCTCACAGGAAGCTGCCCCCAGCCCTGCCTCAATTCCCCTTTATTTCCTGAACCCCTGCCCCATGCAGCTTCTGCAGCTTGTGGCGCTCAGCACCCTACGTGGCGCAGGATGAACAAGAGGCGGGGGGAAGTGACAGCTTTCTGGGGGAGGTGGTATTTCAGCTAGACCTCGCAGGGGAGAAATGAGGGCAACAGCCAGAGAGCAAAGGCCCCAAGGTTGGAAGGAGAGTCAAGGTGAACTTTCTGTAAGGGCTGGATGTGTGGTTTAGATGTTATGGGTAAGCCCCCTGCACCCACCTAGAGCTTCTTTAAGATGCATTGAAAGGGCTTGTGGGGATCCCTCGAGTTGGGGACCAGGTCTCATTTGTGTGCCCTCCATTGCCACTGCCCAGCAGATGCTTGCTGAGTTACTGTGTGAAGGAGGAGAATGCTAAATATCACTTGAAGGTGGGAGTAACCTTGTTTTAATATATGTGGCTGAGGCTCCGGCCTTCCGACCAGTCTGAGGTCAGGGGATGACAGAGAAATGCTCTATTTCAGGCAGCAGGGGTGGGGAGGCTGGCCTGCTTCAACCTCTCAGCTCTCGCTGGGCTATTTCTGGGGTCACTTCACCCCTTGGCTTTTGTCCTCCTCGTTCACTGCATCCAGCCTATGCACCCCCAGCCCTCCGCCCACCCTCCCAGGGGCTGAGAATGAGCATCCCACGGGACACAGGGGCCTTGGCCATGGGGAGGCAGGGGGCTCCCCCTGACCAGAAGACGGGTCCTGGAGGATGAGCTGCCAGTCCCCACATGGAGTGGCCAGGCCAGCTTTGCCAGGTGCCAACCCCACAAGTCTCCACGGCGACAAGGAAGCGACCCATGTTGTCATGGTTTTCACTCACCCTACCCACAAAGAGCCCTCCACGTTGGTGTGGGATGGGGCAACCTGGTCTAAGCCAAGACCCTGACAGGCAGGCAAGGCCAGAGTGTCTAGGAGAGCTTCCTGGAGGAGGTGGGGCTTGAGAGGGCCCTTGGAGTGATGTTCTGATGCAAAGGACTGGGGATGAGAGTGAAGTTACCCTCAATGTGCTAGACCCTGGCTTCAGAACAGTGAGGCCCTTTATTTTAAAAATTCTAAATCCCTCCCAGCTCAGCCTAGGGCATGGCACATAGTAGGTGCTCCAAACATGCTTGGATGGATGATGGATGCTTGGCCCACGGTTAAAGAAAGGAATGACTTAATGGTGTCACCAACCCTAGTACATGCCTTGTGGATCAACAGCAATAATTGTGAAGTACCTACTATACATAGTCAGCTGAGCTGGGAGCTGCAAGGGGCACACCCCTACGGGAAGCAGCAGGTGAGCTGGGATGGTCTGCCTCCTGCCTCCTGACTCTGGTTCTGAATGTGCCCTGAGCTTTCCAACCTCCAGCCCTTGTCCGTGCCGGTCCTCTGTCAGGAAGGTGCCTTCCCTTCCTCTCCACCTCTCCCAGGAGGTGCCCCCTGCGCTGCCCTGCTCCTCTGGCCACCCCAGCTTGATGGGGAACTCGGGGCAGTGCTGGTATGCATGCACTGCTCCCAGCCTGCTCTGGAACCCGTGTGGCTGTGCAGCGGTGCCCCTGTGCGTTTTGTTCCTGCCTCTCCTTCCACTGGTTAGGCTGAGCCTTAGGGCCTGGCCCTCCCAGCCCAGGCACCAGCGCCTCCTTGGAAGGCAGCACGGTGGGCCCTGACTCTCCTCCCTTCCCTGGCCTGGGCCCCACCCTGGAGAGAAGCTGTGCCTCTAGGGATAGGGCCAGGGCCAGGGAGGGGCTGGGCCTCAGAGGAAATGGACTAGGCTGGCCAGGCAGGCTCCTTAGCGTTAAACTAAACCGGGTGACCCCAATTTATCTTACTTATGGAGGGGCCCATGAGATCGTAAAGACCCCTGCTGTTTATCGAGCATCGCTGTGGCTTGGCACCCTCTGCTTGACATTGTGACTGTCCAGAGCAACTCTTGGGAGTGATTGTCCCCTTTCACAGCTGAGGATCCAGGGCTCAGAGAGGGGGAGTGACCATCCCAGGGTCACACAGCACATAGGGAAGGGCAGACCTTGACCCACTCGGCCTCCTATAACCACGCAGGGAACCAGTGCTGCCCACAGCCTTGCCCTGGCCACTTCTGTGCACCTCTCCACCCTTCCCACTGCTCACCTGGCTCCATTCCCACTTTATTCTCTTCATTGATGGCTTCTCCTTCCTTATTTTAAGTCCCCCGTGACTCACAGCCCCCTGAGTGTGCCTCACGCAGTCCATCTCCAGCCTGACCTCCCACCGTGACCCTGCCTGGAGCACCCTCTCCACTTCCCCCAGGAGGTCTCCTGTCTTGTTGGGAAAGTTCTCCTTTTCCAGCAGGCCTGGGAGGGCAGGAGGTGGGCAGGCACTCCCCCTGGGTCATGCTCCCTTGATTCCACCCCCTGCCTGGGAGACAAAGAAGGTCCCCACAGACTTCCATTCATTCCTCACCATGTCCTGAGCCCTCCTCTGCACTCAGCCGGTATTCAACCTTGGCCCCGCCATCTTTATCTGCTCAACAGCCCACTGGAGTGGACAGATGAGAACCCAATTCAGAGAGGTTAAGAGACTTGCTCACAGTCACACAGCTCACAAAGGTCAAGCGGGGACTGGGGCTCCTGCATTTGTACTCCTGAAGCTGCTGTTCACACTTTGTGGTCCAACGCAGGACCCTTAGGCCTTGAGCATTCATCTCCCCTGGCTCACACCACTTTCAACCTTCCTCTAGCCCTCCCGGACTCCAGGTTGGAAGCAGGAACTGGCCAGGGTTGCCTATGTCTTTAGGAGACTTAGAGCGTGTTGTTTATTCAGACACTCAAACGAGGGGACCCGGTTCCGGGCTTTGCAGCTGACGGGGTCCAGGGCCACTTTCCTTGGGCAGAGTCAGACGCTCACAGGCCTGACCCCTGTGGGAGCAGGGGCAGGGGGCAGGGGTTGCTATGGCAGCTGCAGGCTGAGTGAGGTCTTGCGGCTCTGGGGTAGGAGGAGGACTCATCAGAGCCCTACCAGGACTTGGAGTCCAGGGTCCTGTCTGCCCCTCAGCCTGGCTCGGTCCTCACGCAGCGGGGAGAGTCCACACGTCCCGAGGCAGCCCCTCCACTCCACTGTTAGAAAGTTCTCCTTAGCTGCCCTCAAATCGTCACTTTGTCTCCATCTGCGTCCCCGCCTGACAGTCCACACACAGAGGCCCAGGCCCCAGGGCAGAGAGGCCCAGCGGCTTCACAGCAGCAAGTGCCCTTACTACCACCCCTCCCAGCCAGGCCTGAGCCAGCCCTGGACTCACATATTCCTCTGAGGAAGGTTGTACTGTCATCTGCTCACCGATGAGGAAACGGAGGCACAGGGTGTCAGTGACCCCCCACCCCCCACCCAAGGTCCCAGGGCTAACGGGTGAGGAACTGGCACCCCCGCCTGTGGCCACACAGTCCCTCCTGGAAGCCTGAGCCGAGCCGATGCTGCGGGGTCTCGGGCAGCCAGTGGGGTCCTGTCACCTCCCCTCAGGGCTCTCAGGACTTGGATGGAGGCCGCCCAGAGGCTGCAGGCTGTGCTGTAGGCACCTGAGGACAGACGACCTCACCCCCTGCCCAGGGCCTCCTTGGTGCTCAGACTGCTGGCTTTCTTCCCACACGCAGAACCTGACCTTGCCCAGAATGCCTGACTCCCAAGAGAGACGCCCTCCAGGCGCCCTGCCCTGGGAGCCATCCAGACCCTCGCCGGCCCTGCCCAGTCCACCCCACACGGGGAAGCCCTGAACCCCGTGGAAAGTGCCTGGCGAAGCAGGAGGGGCCCTCTTACTTGATCTCTGTCTGGCCGCCTGCCTTCCGGGCGATCTGCACCAGGTCCTTCCCATACCGTTCCTCTGCCTGGGCCCTGCAATGACAACCCATGGGCGCTGCGCCTCCTCCACTTCCCCCGCCCGCGGCTCAGACTCCGCCGGCGGCGGCAGGAGGACCTGACGGTCCACCCGCTCAGCCTCTGGGGGTCAGCTGGCCGGCGGGGTCCTCCTTGAGAAGGATAAGCCTCCAGCCCTTCGTCTAAATAAGTGTTGGCTAAATTCAAGGACATCTGGAGGAACATTAGATTATTTGCCCACTTGGGGGAGGCCCAGGTCGGGACAAACAGGAGAGTCGCGCTCCTGACTTCTTACGGCGTTGGGGGCGGGGGCGCGGCGGTTGGGGGTGGGCGCAGCCGGGATGGGGGCTCGGCCACTTCCCAGCGTCTGGGGGGAGGGGCTCACCTCTGCCTCAGCAGCTCCTCCACGTCCTTGCACGTCTTCCTGCCATCCAGCAGCCGCTGCAGCAGCACTTCGTAGCCCGTGTGGGCCGTGAAGTCCCTGCACTGGAGCACAGGACAGAGGGACGTGTGAGGGCCGCAGCCGGGCTGCGTGGGTCGGGGGAACGCAGACTGCAGCCTGGTGAGGACCCTGCTGACCTCCTTCAGCCTGGCCTCCCCGTGTGCCCCCCTCTGCCCTATCCAAGAACAAGTTCTTGGGACTCAGGACCTGGCTTTGAGACAGGCTGGGACCTGGGCCCCTTTGCTGCAGTGCTGCAGTGCTGGCACCTGGACACACCTCTCCTCAAGCTACAAAATACAAAGAAATTATATGGGACTAAAAATGATGGTGTGCATGTGCATTTGGGGCAAATTCTGGACCAAAAGATACAAAAGACCCAAAAAACCTCAACTGCCACTTCTGAAGAGCCGGGGGAGCAAAAGCTCCTTGCACAGAACACCAGCTAAGGGGTGGGCAAACCACCTAAGCTACCCCTCCAGCCCAACCCCTGGACACACCCCTACCCTCACCCCACATAAAGAACAAATTCTCCCCGCTTGAGCCAGCGGGCAAACAAGGGAAGCTGTTGTTTGTTCTCGCTTCCCGGTGCTGCGGCAGGGGCCCCAATAAAACCTTGCCTGAATTTCTTGTCTGGCCTCTGATCAATTTCTATTTATTAAGGAAGCCAAGAACACTGGTCGGTAACAGCTTCACACAGGCACACAGTAGGTCCCCCATCTGTGGAGGTACCAGGTGTAGGTGAGCCCCTTGTGGATCAGAGCTCATAGTCAGGACACAGCAACTCTAATCTAAGACAGCCATGGGAAGGGTCCCCACCAAGGCTCCGTGATGACAGCCTTTATGGGGTGCCCCACGCTGCTCACTCCTGTCACCTTCTCAATTACCCTCTTATCTCAGGGGTCCAAGTGAGAAAACTGAGGCACAGATGGGTGAAGTGTACCCGGGGTGACACGGATTGAAAGCAGCAGGTGTGGCATTGAACCCAGGCTGTCTTATTCGGTTCCGTGTGCCCTTCACCCCCCTGCTCTCTACAGCCTCTGCCGATTCCCTGAGCATCCACTGTGTACCGGATGCCGTGCCGGGCTCCTGCACCCATCTGCTGAGGTGGGCCTTGAGGGTCAGGGCTAGGGCACATCCTAGCACACACGTAGGACAAACCTAGCAGCCTAGGCCCGCCTCTTAGCCAGGATGGTGGGGAGAGGGCCATCTTGGAGAATTCTCAGGACACAGCCGCCTCTCTGCCACCCGTCCTGCTGTTGATCTGACTCTCACCCCTGGAGTGGGTTCTGAGCTGCTGGTGTAGGAAGTTGGGGGCGGGAGGTAGTGCTTGAGGAGAGGGTGTTTTTCTTCAAGGTCTAAGGAGAATCAGACGTAGTAGAGAAGGGCAGAGATGCCACAAACTGCTCCAGAGGGCCCCATGCCAGGCCCAGCCCACCTTCAGCAAACTCAGAATAATGGAATCTGCAGGCCTGTAGGATGGTTAGGATCCCAAGCTCACACCCTCCTCCTTAAGCAGCACTAGAAATTCCTGAGACCCAGGTTCAGCTGCCCACTGGGTGACAAGCAGCGGGCCTGGGCCTTGGCTGACTACTCAGAACCCCAGCAGGAGGAAGTCAACCCCCCAACCCCTGCAGGCCTGTCCACTGCAATGTCCAGGCTGGTGTGCACCAGGCTTTCATTTCTGTAGCTTTCATGGGCCACTTGCCTACTAACCAGGCAGCAGACCACGGCTTCCTGCCCCTCAGCCTCTGTCCTCCCTCCGGACCCCCAGGACTAAAGCCTGTGGCAGCCAGCGAGGAAAATGGATCTGCCCTCCCCGCCCCCCCCAAGAGGGTCACTCTGAGCTGGACACCAGTATTCAGGGCCAAATTCCATAGACCACCAGAACTGGGAAGCATCTTGTCCAGTGCCCCTCAGTCCTTGGGGAAACTGAGGCCCAGAGAAGGGAAGGACCTGCCTGAGGTCCTACTGGCAGAGGCAGGACAAGGATTTGGACTTGCAGGGCACCTGCTGTTACTCCCCGATGCCTCTGGGAGCGGGGCCTGAGCAGGGAGACGCTGACCAAGCCCAGCCCTGCAGCAGACACTCTGCTCTTCCCTCCTAGCCCCATGCCCAGCTCCCCCAGGGAAACCCCACTGTCCTGAGACCCCCAGAGTGGAAAGAGAAGCAAAAGAAAACCTACATTGGCCATTCTGGAGGAGGTGGCAGGCAGAGGGGTCCTGCAGGCTGGGTCCTCAGGAGCTCAAGTCCCCAAAGCACTCCAGGCTTGAGAGTCTGGTCCAGCCCCTGCTCAGAGCACGCTGGTGTCAGCAGGGGCTTTGGCCAAGTGAGCCACCGTCACAAGTGACTAGACTGTTCCAAGGAAGTGCCTGAGTCCCTGGGGCCTGCTCCCTGCCAACCTGTACCCCTCCTCCACCCCACCACTGCCTCTTCCTCCAAGGCTTCTGACTCATGGCTCAGAGCTGGGCACAGCTGGGCTCAGGAAGCTGCTGAGGAAATGAACTAACTAATCATTCAATCAGTTAATCAATCAGTCCTGCAGCCCAGCACCAGAGTCACCTCCTCCAGGGGGCCCATCCTGGCCTTTCCTCCCTGCACCTACCCAGCTCCATCCTCTAGGTGTCCAGGGCTCCCTTTCAGGGCCCTTGTTGACAGGCTCAGGCTGCCATTTCCACAGTGCATACGCTACCAGAAGGCCGGGCCTCCCATCTCCTCTGTCTACCTGCAGCCTCTGTCACCTGAGACCTGCCTGTGGCCTTGCTCTCTGTGAAATTGCTATTTATTGAGTCCACTTACCACACACCATACCAAGAATATCCCAGCTGTTTTCTTATTGAAAACACCACACACCCAGGGAAGTAAGGACGGTGATGAGGAGGACAAGAGGGGAAGTGACTGCCCAAGTCCCTCAGCTGGTAAAGATCAGAATCTGGGATGTGAACCCAGGTCAGCTTGTCCCCAAACTCACATACTGACATCAGTCATTCAGTAGATAGTCCAGCAACTCTTTTACATTTTGAAACATCAAAAACCGATTAAAGGGGCTTCCCTGGTGGCACAGTGGTTGAGAGTCCGCCTGCTGATGCAGGGGACACGGGTTCGTGCCCCGGTCCGGGAAGATCCCACATGCCGCAGAGCGGCTGGGCCCGTGAGCCATGGCCGCTGAGCCTGCGCGTCCGGAGGCTGTGCTCCGCAGTGGGAGAGGCCACAACAGTGAGAGGCCCGCATACCGCAAAAAAAAAAAAAAAAAAGATTAAAAAAAAAACTTTTGAAAATGATTTCCCAAATTCTCTCTGCTTCAAACCAAAGCTGTGTTTTGGTCTGTCATTCAGTTACCATGGATTCACAGAGGCCAGCTCTGTGCCAGGCTGGGTCAGAGGAACGCTGCCCTGGAGAAGGGCCGTGCTGGCTCTGCAGATGAGCTGCTGAGAGCCGGCAAGCAGCCGGAGGCCCCGCCCTCACCATATGGCACTAGGGAGATCCACCCCAGGGGAGGGCGCCAGGTGGCAGGCAGGTGCGGTCCCCTCTTTTGGGAAACCTCCCTCAAGCCAGATGTGGGATGCCAGGCCTTGCCACCCTCACTGTGTGGCCATTCTGGGCCTCCCTTTCCCCATAGAGGGGTCAGATCGGGGCTGCAGGAGGAGGTGCTCAGGACAACTCTGGCAGGAGGAAGCATAGTCCTACCTCAGCCTGAAGGCAGCGTTGTGCTCAGGGACAGCCCACCTGCTCCCTTCTCTGGGTGGCTCTGGCTGTGAGCCACGGTCCAGGCCCACCAGCCGACCCCGGCCCTGCCATGCCCCCACTGGGTGGGTAGAGAGCCTTTGTACACACTGCCACTTCCTCCTTTTTACACCCATACAATTCTTGGTGGCTGCATGGGCTAGGCCACAGAGACCAGGGTGCCAAGCTAGCCACTTCCCTTCTCGGGACCTGGTTTCCTCATGGAGGAAGTGAGGGCAGAGGCCAACCTCTCCTGGCCCTGACAGCCCACCCTCTAGGGCACAGTCCTATCAGGGCAGATTGGCTGCCCAGTCAGGGAGGGGACCCCGGGCCTGGCCTGAGAGATTGGACAGAGTTCAGCAGACCAGATACAGGTTCACACCCCACCCTGTTGTCCTGGTCATTCCCTCCCTGTAAAAAGAAGCCTAATTGTTCCCACCACCTAGGTTTGATCTGAGAAGCCAGTGAAATAATGTACACGGGTGAGAATAGTAAAAGCAAGGTCAGAGGTTGCCCTGAGCCGGGATTACCCCCATTTTACAGATGAGAAAAATGGAACCCAGAAAGGTTACCTAATCTGCTCAGGGGCCCTGAAAGGCACAGCAGGGATTTGAACCCAGCTCCCCCAGACCAGATCTTGGCTCATTCCCTCACCTCTCTGCAAAGCCCCAGGCTCAGTGGCTGTTCAGCAAGTGGTAGCTCCCCATATGCCCTACCCTGTCCCTGCCTGCCTCTCACTGCCCCCCCAACCACCACCACCCACCAGACAGAACCCAGATGTGCCAGGCTGGAAAAAACAAGTTATCTCCCTACCACACACCCTCCCCCACCAGAGGGTCCATTTAAAAGGCTGCAGAAGCCTTTTCAAATGTTCCCTTACGTGGAATTCCAGAATGTAAAGTCCCTCAGAGGACAGCTAAACCTCTAACCTTAGAGGGAGAGGCCTAGGTTTTGGTACCAGGTCTGATCTGCTAGGAAGAAGCTGGGTAGTCTTAGCAAAGTCCCTTGCCCTCTCTGGGGCCTCCTGACTTTAGGGAGAGGAAGTGACCTTTAATTGCCCTTCCAGCAGGGAGGCTGCTGTCTGTCTGCTGGCTTTTGGAAGCCATGGCAACCATGGCTGCTTCTTACCTAGAGAAGTCTGAAGTCCGGGGTGGGCTGGAGCTGCCTGAGGGAGTGAGGCCTGGGGAGGGAGCAGTTGGGAGCTGGCACCATGTGTTTCCTGGGAACCAAGTGGAGGCCGGGAAGGTGGCTGGGAAGAGCTGCCGGTAGTAAGCGAGGGAAGAGTCCCGGAAAGAAGCTGCGTGGAGTGGACGGTGGGGAGCAGCTGGGAGGGGCCAGATGTGGACAGCTGCAGGGGACGGAGCCCGCCCAGGCAGCCAGGAGAGGAAGAGCTGACCTGTGTGTGTTTGCTACCCGCCGCACCAGCTACAGCAGCACCAGGGAAATAAGGGGTGAAATACCCCTTTAGAGCTTCCAAGCCCGCGCCCCACGCCATCTGTGGAGACACAGAAGCAGCAGGCAGTGGAGGTGGCAGAACACAGCGAGTGCAGAGATGGACCCGTTCTCTTTCCCCCGGCATTGGCTTCCAATCACAGGCCAAGTGGGGAGACTGGGAAGCTTTCAAGTGAACAAGAGTGAGATTTTGATATGTGGTGGAACTGGAGGGAGTTAGACCTGAAAAGGACTAGAAACGCTCTAACACGTGCCCAGGGAAGAAGGGAACTGAGCCACCCGACGCTGAGCCCTGGAGGAGACTCTGACCTGTCAGCAAGGACGTGCCCAGGGTAGAGGAAGGGAGAGCTACCAGTGGCTTTGGAAGGTGGAAGGAAAAACATTAGGTTTCCTGCTTGCACCCTAACCAAGTTCAGAAACCATTCTGTAAAATGCTAGCCATGCTTGTCAAAAACCTTTCTAATAACTGATGTGCTCTTGGGTTGCTAGGCGCTCTCTCCCCCCCCCCTCTCTCTCTCTCTCTCTCTATATATATATATATATTTTTTTTTTTGACTGCTCTGCACGACATGCAGAACTTCCCCAATTGAACCCGCGCCCCCTGCAGTGGGAGCGTGGAATCTTAACCAGGGTAGCCCTATATATTTTTTCTAACATTTTTCTTTCTTTCTTTTTAAAAATCACCTTTTACTAGTGAAGAGGAGACAGAACAGGGAGACTGGACTTACTCCCTTCATCTCAGGAAGCCCCAGAAGCCAAGGACTGCGATTTTGAACACGGTTACAGGCCTCACGGTGCCCAGGCTGCTTTGCGCTCTCCCTTTACCGCAGTTTAACAGTTCTCTGCGGCCAAGGTGCCTACCATGGCTGGTTTATTAACAACTAGTCCACTGTTGCTTGTCTGCTGTGGGCTGAGAAACCAAACCACTGGGATTGTCAGCACACCTGAGGTAGTAAGCACTGAACTCTGGAGAAGGCAGCCCCCGGAAGGCAGAACGTGGGTCTGTTTGCCTACTGGGTCCTGGTGCCCAGGTCTGCACAGCAACACTCAGCAAATACACTGGACAAAGGCTGAGGAAGCGTCCGAGGGAGGCCCTCGAGCTGATGTGGGTTTATGACAGCTCCTGAGCTGCCCCATGGAGAACACCAGACCATTTGTTTGCGATTCAATGACTCGTTATCCAGCACCTTTAAATAAGCCAGACAGACTTGTCCCCTCTACTTTGTACAATGTATTATTATCCCTGTTGTACAGATAAGGAAACTGAGGCTCAGAGAGGATAAGCCAATGAGTAGCAGCTGGACTCTTTCCACTGCCTCACAGCTAGTACCCCGCATCTCCACCATTATTGGTTGCTAAACTGAGGAAAAGCAAAGGACCAGACACCCACGTATGGCCTGGATGGATGGATGGATGGATGGATGGATGGATGGATGGATGGATCAGAGACTTAAGTGAGCAAACCGGTTGTTTACCCAGAGTACCCCAGGAGGAGAATTGGGTAAAGAGAAGTTCCCTAGTCTCAGCCCTTGAGGAGCCATTGGGGAATGTGGTCGTTTGCAGAGCTTTGTGGGGCCATCAGGAGCAGAGGGCGTGTCTGTGGTTGGTGCCCCCAGAGAGGCCAACTCCAGATCAGTACAAAGAAGGGCTTTCCAAGAGCCCAAGTGGCCCCAAATGTGCAACACAGGTGAGCCGCTCTGATGGATGGAGTATGCCCCATCGCAGGGGTCTATAATCAGGTTAGGGATTCCGCAGAGAGGACTCGAGCCTCAGGTGATGTGCTGAACTAAGTGTTCTGGGTCTAGGTGTCCCCTGACTCAAAGACTGGAGGGGTCCATTCATAAGCAGACAAATGGGGGGGGGGTGATTTACGGGTTTTCTAAGATGGCCCGGGATAGGTGGCAAAGGGAGAGAGCCAAGAAAGCTTACTTTTAAGGAACAAAAGCACATTGAGTGTGGTTAGATGAGCTACTCTGGGTTCAGCTGGGCTGACAGGGGCTTGGGATTAGAAATGAGTTTCCAGAGGGCTCTAGCTCTCCACCGAGCCCCAGTCTGAGGCCTCCCCTGGGCCCCTTACTCAAGCAGCCCTGCTGGATGGGCCCCTGAGACATCCAGGCTCTTGACCTGGGGCCCAGCTGGGCCCCAAGATTTGGGGAATCTGGAGGCGGCATGCTGATGGTTACCTGCGGCCTTCAGGGGGCCCCGTTGGAGCCCTGTGAATGTTCAGGAGCTCTCAGGAATCCCATGGAGCCAGGTGTGGGGGCCAGGGGAACAACACAAGCAACAGAAGGGGACCAACTGTGCATACCTGGGGGGCCTCTTATCTCAGTAATACCGACCCGGGGAGAATGCGAGGATGAGAGAGGTTATGTAACTTGTCCAGGCTCAAACAGCAATTGTGTGGGCGTGCATGGCTTCCGACTTTGTTCTTTTAAATAGGCCTCTTCCAGTGTCAAGCAGGAAGGACCTCCTCTACTGCACCGCCCTCCCCCACCCTGTGATGTGCTTCTCACTTCCCCTCTGCTCTTAAAAGCCCAGCTCCATCCCCCACTTCTCCCTCCTGCTTTATGAAACCAAAACGTGTAGTAGTTAGCACAAGAGGTGGGGCAGGGAGTAAACAAGAGGTGGGGTAGAGGCCTGGAGGTGGGGATGAGCTCCTCGGGTTTAGGAGACCGGAAGCTTGATGCTCAGAGCTGTGAGCAGCTACAAGCCCAGCAGAAAGCAGCAGTGAGGGGTCTGAGGGGCTGGAGCAGGTGTCTGAAGAGGTAGCCTGAGGCCAGCTGAGGCGGAGCCCTGAGTCAGACAGACCAAGTGGTGGGACCCTCCCTGGAGGTAACGAGGGTCCAGGGCCAGGTTCCAAATTCAGGGGAAGGGAACAGGATGGATGGGATGTGGATGGGTAGAGGCCAGTGTTCTCCATGCCTCTAATTCCCAGAGAAGCCTGCAATATCAGGACTGTGCCCTTACTGCCCCATGTTACAGATGAGCAACGGAGGCTCAGCAAGGTGAGTGACTTGCCCAGGTCACACAGCTCCTCTGTAGTGCCCCCCCCCTCAAGTTGATTAGGCAGGGAGCTTGTAGGATCCAGCAGTGGCCAGGGCTGAGGGCAGGTAGGGAAGGTGGTTGGAGGGAAGAAGGGAACTGAGCCACCCGACGCGGAGCCCCGGAGGAGACTCTGACCTGTCAGCAAGGACAGGCACTGACCATCCCCTGCACGTGGCCAGCTGTACAGGGCTCCTTGCTGCACGGCCTCCAGCTTGTAAGTGACCGGCCAGGGACTGGGGACCGGCGTCTGTGGCCCAGGCGCTGTCTCTGCACGTCCCCTTCCGCAATTATCACCCCTCCCACACCTCTTACGCCTGCCAGAGGATGGCCCACAGGGAACACCTCGACAAGAGAAAGTCCAGGTAGAGGGTGTGGGAAGACCCCAGGCACTGCGTCCTCGTCCTGGCCAGTCCCACGCACACAAGTTGAGCAAGTTACTTAACCTCCTGTGCACAAATTCCCTCCTCTGTAAAATGAGTGTGAACACACTGTCCACTTTCCCTGGGGCTCTGAGGACTAAATGATATAATATATGTAGGAGCCCAACAAAGGGCACCCTGAAACTTAAGGAGCTCCTGGAAAATGGTGGCCATGGTGATTAGTACATATCGAGTAAAAGTAAACCAAGAAAGGAAATAAAAAAGGAGAGCTGGGTTTGAATCCTAGCTGGTTGGAATCCAATCGACTGCTTGCTTCCGATCTCTCAGCCTTAAATTTTTCACCCATATAGTGGAACGCACACTGGACTCCAAGCCCTCACCAGGCTGACATGGGGTGTCTTGCTTGGTAGCTGTGAATTGCTTCAGGGTGAGGACTGACAGCCTCCTCTGGGCTTGAGACTTGCTCAAGAGACAGAGATGGGCCCCTGGGGTGCAGGGGACCCCCACTCCTCACACCTTTCCCCAAAGGCAGGAATAGACACCCACAGCCCCTGGATTAGGTCCCTCAGCCTCCTCTGCCAGCCTTGGTAGGTTCTGGGCCTCAGAGCTGACCCTGGGCTCTGGCTGCAACGCCTTCCAAGCCCAGGGGCTTTCTGGGCTCCTGTACCTGCCGAGGGTCTACATGCGGGGCTTCTTGCCCTAGGCCATTTTACATTCATTTCACCACGTCTATCTTTTAACCACAGTAATGGATTTAATACAAACAAGGAGCCAGAGGCTGAGAGAGTGGAGGGACTCACCAGGGCCACACCGTGAATGCAGTGGAATCCAAGCAGTGTATCGGGTTCTAAAGGCAGTGTGAGAGACAAAGACGGCACCTTCCAAGCAAGGGTTCTGTGTTGGAGACTGGGAAATTGCTTCACCCTGCCCAACACAGCCAGTGTGCATCCGGCATAGCGCAGCACTGTGGGAAAATACATCTCTAAGTGGAGCAAGATGCCACCTCCAGGGTTCTGGGGCGCTGGGGCTGCCTGAGGGAAGCCTGTGGTCTCTGGAACCATTCACTGCTTACCTTTCCCACTCAGCCCCTCACTTGCACCCGTACGTTGGTAGGACTCAAACCAAGACCTTTGGATCCTGGAGTGCAAACGCCTCCCCTCAATGAATCTGCAGTCCCTCTAAGGTTGGGGGTGATCTGAGGACTAAAATAAAATTCCAGCAGCCTCATGGCAGCTCCCTCCCTGACCCAAGACCTAGTCTCAGCCGCTGGTCTTCCCCTGGCCCTGGAATTAGCCACACTGTTCCTTTGGTTCCAGTGTCAATTTCCATCCTCTTCTGGGTCAGACTGAGAACAACTGCAGACACCAACACAGCACCTACTACGGTGCTGCTCTACGCTGTGCAGACCCCCAGAGCCCAAGCTGTTAGTATTCATGACAGCTCCAGAGACACTGATCCAGACTTCTGTGTTGATCCCCTGCCTACCACCTCAACCCTGCTTGCATGGACTGACCCCAGCTGACCTCCTGGACCTTTCTACCACCTGGAGTCTGGGGGCCCCAGGCCTGGGAGAGTGGGCTCAGAGCTGGTCCAAATGGAGGGAAAACATTCAAGAGGTGACAAAGAAGAGGACCCCTTCTGCTTCAGTGGCTGCCATCTGGGCAGTCGGGAGTAGAAGTCCTGGTTTTCAAAGACCCCTCAGGTCTAGGCAGGCCCAGGCCAGGGTGGACATCAATTCCCTCAGGGCCATCTCATGATCCACTGAAGAAGTCGGTGACCCCAGCCTGTGGGACAATCCTCCTTGAAGAGTGAGAGCTGGTGGGGCCTCAAGGAAGCTCAGAAGTCATGGGTCTTCTCAGGGGGCCAGAGGTAGGGCAACTATAAGGAGAAGCCCACCATCCCCAGGGGATTCTCTCTAAGGACGCTGTCTCTCCAAGTATATCCAGGTTTGGGAGAGTTATAGGGGGTCTGTCATAGACTGGTGGCCAGTCCAGGTTGGCAACCTCAGGAAGGCTCAAACCTCAGTTTCCTCACCTATAAAAACATCTCTAGTGTGGAGAAAAAGGAACTCTCCTACACTGTTGGTGGGAATGTAAATTGGTGAAGCCACTATGGAGAACAGTATGGAGGTTCCTTAAAAAACTGAAAACAGAACTACCATATGACCCAGCAATCCCACTTCTGGGCATATATTTGGAGAAAACCGTAATTCAAAAAGAACACACACCCCAATGTTCATAGCAGCATTGTTTACAGTAGTCAGGACGTGGAAGCAACCTAAATGTCCATCAACAGATGAATGGATAAAGAAGGTATGGTACATATATATAATGGAATACTACTCAGCCATAAAAAAGAATGAAATAATGCCATTTGCAGCAACATGGATGGACCTAGAGATTATCATACTAAGTGAAGTAAGCCAGACAGAGAAAGACAAATATCATATGATATCGCTTATATGTGGAATATAAAAAAAAAAGATACAAATGAACTTATTTACAAAACAGAAATAGATCTGCAGACATAGAAAACAAACTTATGGTTACCAAAGGGGAAAAGGGGGGAAGGGATAAATTAGGAGTTTGGGATTATCAGATAGATATACACTACTATATATAAAATAGATAACCAACAAGGACCTACTGTATAGCACAGGGAACTACACTCAATATTTTGTATAACCTATAATGGAAAAGAATCTGAAAAAGAATATATCAATATATAATATGTATAACTGAATCACTTTGTTGTATACCTGAAACTAATACAACATTGTAAATCAGCTATATTTTAAAAAATTAAAAATAAAATAATTAAAAATTAAAAAAAAATAAAAACACCTCAACTCAGGACCTCAATAGCTGATAATTTTGAAAAAAAAAAAAAAAAAAGAACAAAGTTGGAAGATTCACAATTCCTGATTTCAAAACTTACTACAGGGGCTTCCCTGGTGGCACAGTGGTTGAGAGTCCGCCTGCCGATGCAGGGGACACGGGTTCGTGCCCCGGTCCAGGAAGATCCCACATGCCGCAGAGCGGCTGGGCCCGTGAGCCATGGCCGCTGAGCCTGCGCGTCCGGAGCCTGTGCTCCGCAACGGGAGAGGCCACAACAGTGAGAGGCCCGCGTACAGCAAAAAAAAAAAAAAAAAACTTACTACAAAGCTACAGTAATTAATATAGTGTGGTACTGCCATAAGGACAGACATACAGACCAATGGAATGGAACAGAGAGCCAGAAATAAGCACTCACATATATGGTCAACTGATTTTCAACAAGGATGGCAAGACCATTCAATGTGGAAAAGACAGTCTTTTCAACAAATGGTGCTGGAGAAACTGGATATGCACATGCAAAAGAATGGAATTGGACTCCTAACACCATATACAAAAACTAACTCTTAAAACTGAACAACAAAAAGATAAACAACCCAATTCAAAAGTAGGCAAAGGACTTGAATAAACATTTCTCTAAAGAAGATATACAGATGGGCAATAAATATAAAAAAATATGCTCAACATCATTGGTCATTAGGGAAATACAAATCAAAACACCAATGAGGGACTTCCCTGGCAGTCCAGTGGTTAAGGCTCAGAGCTTCCACTGCAAGGGGCACGGTTCAATCCCTGGTAGGGGAACTAATATCCCGCATGCAGCGTGGCATGGCCATATAAATAAATTAATTAAAAAAAAAAAATAAAGAGGCAAAGTTTTAAAAAAAACACCAAAACACCAGAGAGATACCATTTCATACCTACTAGGATGGCTATGATTGGGGGGAAAAACACACGGAAAATAACAAGTGTTGGTGAAGATGTGGAGAAATCAGAACCCTGCGCATTGTTTTGTTTTGGGGTTTTTTGTCTGTTTGTTTGAAACCTTCGTGCATTGCCGAGGGGAATGCAAATGGAGCAGCTGCTGGGGAAAATAATTTAGCAGTTACTCAACATGTTAAACATAGGATTACCATATGATCCAGTAACTCCACTCCTAGGTATATACCCAAAAGAATTGAAAGCAGGGATTCAAACCAGTATTAGTACACCTGTGTTCATAGCGGCATTATTCACAATATTCAAAACGAGGGAACAACCCAAGTGCCCAATAACAGATAAATGGATAAACAAAATGAGGTATATACGTAGAATGGAATATTTTTCAGCCATAAAAAGGAATGAAATTCTGACACATGCTAAAATATGGATGAACCTTAAAGACATTATGCTAAATGAAATAGGACAAATACTGTCTGATTCTACTTATATGTGGTCCCTAGCATGGCAATTCCATAGAGACAGAAAGCAGAGTAGGAGGTGAGAAGAGGGATATAGGGAGTAATTATTTAAGGGGTACAGAATTTCTGTTTGAAATTTGAAAAAGTTCTGGAAATAGATAGTGGTGATGGTGGTACAACACTGTGAATGTACTGATGCCACTTAATTGCACGCTTAAAAATGGTTAAGATGGTAAATTTTACATTACCTATACTGACCACAAAAAAAGTAATTGTATAAGGTTAAAAAAAAAACAACCCTCTACCCTCTACTCATTCACAAGTGAGTCAGATGAGGTCACGTAAATGGTAAAAGCCAGATATATGCTCATTGTCAGCAACAGCGATGCATCCAAAACACCACAGTTATCTACACCAATGGTTCTCAGCCTTGGCTGCACTTTGGAAACCGGAGAACTTTGAAAAATACTGCTCCTCCACCCCGAAATTTGCATGTAATTGATCTGTGGCAGTGCCTGGGCATTGGGATTTTTGATCCCTGTCACATTTCTGATCTTATCTCCAACTACTCTCTACCTCTATCACTCTGCCCCAGCCACACAGGCCTCCTTGTCCCTTGAACAGGTCAAGCATTCTCCTGACTCACCCCCTTTTCCTCTCCAGTATAGCTCAGCTTCCGCTTTTCCATTTCTGCAGTTGGGAAGCCCTGATCCCATCTGGCTGCCCCATCCCCACCCAGGCTGCTAGTCTCTGGAGCACCAGCAGACACTTCCTGTTGCCCAATAGTGGGTGGCCTGTCGACACCAGCAGAAGGGGATGTCACTCAGCCACCTCCTCTGTCACCCATTGCTCAGGGTACCAGGTCTCGGCAAACCACCACACACTCTCACTGACGCCAAGGGCTTTCTGAACTGGCCTGGGAAGGTAGCAGCCAGGCCTAGCCCAGCAGCCCCAAAGTTCAACGGGGTGGCATCCGCAGGCCCACATCCCCACTATAAGCCTCAGTCTTCTCTATAAAGCAGGAATAAGAATACCAACCTCATGGGGCTATTGCATCTTGTCACCGGACGCCATAGGAATGACTCTCTAATGGTGGAATTTAATATGCAACGGTGAACAGAGTTAGGGAGGCATCCTGAGACTGGGAGGATCCACATATGAGGCTCACCCTGTAGGTGCCTATCCAATTATAAGTGGGGAACCCTTGGGATCTGTTACTGGTCTGCTAAGTCCTGATGCTGAGCAGAAGAATGTGGTCCCCTGAGCCTCTCCATCTTCAAAGCCTTTATCTTAGGTGAGAATCACTCTGACATCCTACAGATGAGGTAACTGAAGTTCAGAGAGGGGAAAGGATTCTCCAGGTTCCCCTCAGCGAGTGAGGGTGGAAGCTTCACAGAGGCCTATTCCCCTTCTGAGACTGGAAGACAGGGAGTGACTGAGCCCACGAGGGAGGGACCTTCCGGAGCTAGCCCAGCAGGGAGCCCTAGCATGGGCAGCCCCCAGGGCACAGGGTACCACTCTCTCTAGCTGGAAGTGAGGCAGTTTCAGTTTCCACAACAAGTTCCCTCCATCGTGTGGTTTGCAGCGTCAGCCAGGCTCTAGGCGAGGTGGGTGGGCATCCTACCCACAGCCTGCAGCCTCCAAGCCTCTTTGCATGAGTGGAAACATCCATCCCTGGAGAGGGTGCAAAAAGGAAGAAAGCATCTTTGCCTTCACTCAAGGTTGGTCAAGACCTTTCACAAGCCGGCAAGGGCCTTCCCTTCCTACCAGTCACCCTGCGCAGTCCGTCTTGCAAACCCACTGTGCCCTCTCCCCTTTCCACACCTTTGCCTGCGCCATTCCTTCCACCTGGAGCACCCTCTGCCCTCCTGCCACCTCCCAAATCCTCACCAACCCTTCCAAACCCAAGCAAGGCCCTCCCTCTCCATCCCAGGGGCTGGCAACCCCGGCTGGGGGGAGGTGCCAGGAGCAGCCAGGAAAAGTCCATGAGTTCCTGGGAATTGGACCAAAAAGAGGGTCTGGAGAAGCAGATCTTGTTTTCCACCAATAATAAAATCAAAGGTGTGGGTTATGTTCTTGGCCCAGGACACCACCTCCAGGAAATCCTACAGGAGAGCATCTGCAGGCATCGCAATAGCAGGGCAAGCACAATCACAGACCTCTGCAGTCACCTGTTGCCATTAGACAGCCAACCGTGTCCTGTGGAGTGGGCGCTGACGAACCAAGTTCTCAGGTCCCAGGGGGCACATGCACCACAGAGCGTGCACAGAGTACGTGGAAGAGGTCATGCTATCGAGCTACAAATGTCGCCTAAAAACACCATCTTGGCCTTGAAAACAGGAATTGCTTAGTTGTGTTTTTAAATATTTTCCTTTTAATGAAATACGTAATCCGTGATCACTTGCAGAAAATTATGGAGAGAAAAATCACATTACTTCCAAAACCATGGAAACCAGTGTTAACATATAGGGAGCCGCCCTTATATCCAACAGGAGTTATAATTGAACCGAGAACTGGTCAATCTCCTTGGAGTCAGAGGCAGAATGGGATGCGGTCTGACAGAGCTAGGTGGGTGCCCCTGCTCTGTCCTGGACATATGACCATGAACTAGGCCCTTGACCTGCCCATGCCTCCGTTCTGCAGACAGGAGGACATTGGCAAGTCCTTTCCTGCAGGGTGGGTTTGGGGACACACATGGAATGACTGTCGCAGTGCTTGGCGCCTAATAGGCACTGAACAAACAGGCACTGTTGCCGCTCCTCTGGGGATGATTTAAGTAGCTGGGACTCAGAGAAAAAAATCTTCACAGAACAGGAAATAAACATTCTCTTTTTCATTTTTAGTTGTGTAATTTAATTTTTCAATAGGTAATACATTTGCATGGTTCAAAAATTAAAAACTATAAAAAGATACATAGTGACAATGCTCACTGCCACCCAGCCCTGTAACCCATCAATCGCTTTTCTCTGACTCCCCCCAAGGTCATCAATTTAACTAGTTCTCCGTGTGTCTTTCCAGAGACTCTCGTTAACACGAGCCTGTGCCGACATAAATGCTTATTTCCCCCATTTTTCACAACAGGTCGCATGCAAGACACACCGCTTGGCTCTATGCTTTTTACACAGAACACCATGCCTTGAAGAGCTTTGCAACCAGCACAGAAAGATGTCCATCCTCATCCCTTCTGACAGCCATGGCCAGGGAGACATTGGGAAGGCAGTAGGTGGTGGCAAAGGAAGGACAGCCAGGGGCCTCCCTCTCCCACCTCCTGCCTCTACAATCCCGTTTCTCGGGAGGACCCCCCCTCCTCAGCCACTGGCCCCCTCAGCCTTCAAGGCCACAGGGCCCTGCCCTGCTGCAAGTCCACCCACAAAGCCTGAATGGCCTTAGGTTCCCAGCAGAGCCCCTCCAGGCCCAGTCCTCTCAGCCCCTTCCAGGTCCCTCTGGTCCCTCTTTCCTGGATGAAAAGGCTCCTGCCCAGCCAGAGGACTATGAAGGGTCCCAAAGTGACTGCTAGTGCCAAATGCTAGAGAACTGGGCCCACTCTCTCACCCAGG
>NW_006797029.1:160381-194385 GCF_000442215.2 Lipotes vexillifer | reverse complement strand
TGCCTCCTCTTCTGGGAAGCTACCCAAAGACGTAGTCCTCAAGTGCAAAACCTTGATACACAAAGATCTACCCAGTACATCACTGTCCAGAATACTAAATAATTGGCACTAACCTAAATGTCCAACAATAGGGGATTGGATAAATAAATCACAGCACGTCCACCAAATCCACAAGCTGGAGGACCATGCAGTCATTAACAATGGTGTTTTGAAGATGAGGAAATCATACCCAGGCCCACACACATTCACAACAGAATTATGTTGAAAATAGGGTCGTCCCCACCTCAGTCTCCTCCTCAGTGGGGAACCTCAGAGTCTCAGAACTGGGAAGGAGAAGAGGCAACAGTAGCTGATCAGACACACGGGGCCTGAGTCCCCTCTCCCCACCCTCACCCGGTGCATCTTGGGTGAGTCATTCCCCCACCCAAGGTTGTGGTACCTCCTTCTGTCCTCTGTTGGGGAGCTCAGCTCCTCCCAGCTCGGCACAGAGGTTTCCAGATGAAGCTGGAGCCCAGCCTCAAAGGGGAGAGATGTGACCTCAAGTCAGAGGGAAAAGTTCAGGCCTGTTCTCTCTGTCCCCATTGATGGTTCCTGCCCAAAGCCGGGGCGGCAGGGAGGGAAGGGCAGGGAGTGAGAGGTAGTATATGCGGCCCTTACTTTTCCTTTTAACAACCCCAAGTGGGACAGGATGTGGATCTTAATAAAACCTGGCCCAGACCTAGATTTTCCCTCTTGAAGCAATATCCAGTGACTTCTTTGCAAAGGCGGTTGGACATATAGGTCTGGGAGGCAATGAGGGGGTAGGAGGGGAAAGCGCAGCTCGGAGCACCCCTCTGGGTATGCCCCGTGCCTGGCCGTGTTATCAGAGAAGCTCAGTCTCCAGCACTGGATTCTGGCCTCCTTGAGGGCAAGACAGTTTCATTCATCTGATTGGATGTGGGGGTGAGGATCAGAGGCCCAGCTTAGACTACCTGGTAGTGAACCCTTCTCAACAAACATTTGCAGAATGTAACTAAAGTAAAATGAAGGAGAAGATAGGTTCAGGAAGGCATTAGGACCGTGGATGCATTTACTGTTCATTCACTTATTCTATAAACATTGACTGAACACATACCCCACTCGCCAGCCCTATACTGAGGAGGCAGACAGGTGCTTCTTGCAATACAGTTTGGCAAGGAAAGCTGTGTGTACTGGGGAAGGGGGGTGGTATCCCCGCATTCTGGGGGCTTCTGTGCCTCTCGGTGCTGAGTCAGGTTATATGAGCTCTAAGTCCCCCTCGGCTCGAGCACCTGGTATTCTCATCCTCAGCCTTGTCTCACCAACAGCCCCTGCTCTGAGGCTCAGCCACAAACTTCCTGCAAAGCCGTGATGTTCTTTATCACTGTGCGTGTATAACAGACATCAAATGATCCCTTCCCTCCCCCTGCGGCTAGACCCGCCCCTGCCTCACTCCCACAGCAGCCTGCCTCTGAATGTTCTGCTGAAGATAAACGCAGGCTATAAATAAATACTGTGTGGCCACACTGGCAAAAGTTGCAAATATCGGCCTACTGAGGGACGGGACTGGTCTGTTCCCATACTGAATGTTCCCACCACTTCTGAACCACTATGTCTGCTTTTTATAATTTTTTTGTCTCCTCTTGCTATCAGGCTACCAGCTATCTGTGAAACCGTCTCTAACAGTTCAGGCCCACCAGTATTTAACCAAATGTAGATCCCTACTATTTGCTGTACCTATAGGTTAAAAGACCACACGACCAAGCTTGTTATAACTGTGGGTAAAATCAGAGTTCATGGGCCCTAACCACTATAGGGCATCTCGTATGAGTAAAGTATATAAGCTTCAATGCAAGTTCTTAGCTCCTCAGAAAACACTTCTGTTTCCCTCCTCACAACGGAGCTGGTGTGCCTTGGACTGGGGTGTGGGAAAGCCAGGGGGAGGGGCAGGCGGGGCCCTGGCCCTAACACCCCCATGGCAGTTAGATCATTAAGTCTTTTCCATTTAACAGATTTGTCTGTAAATTGGGCTTTAAAAGACTTCTATGGACCTCATCTGATCTTACTTCTCTGGGAGGTGGGAAGGACAGTTTTTCTCCCTCCTCCACCAACGTGGCCCAAAGATCCAGTAATGGGCCCTGTTGCTAGAAGAGCAATGAAGCACCTGGGTGAGAGTCCACACACTGGGGCCAACCTGTCCGGTTTCATCCCAGCTACATGACCTTGGGCAAATGACTTAGGCTCTCTGTGCCTCAGCCTCCTCTTGTGAATAATAGGGATAACAATAGCATCTACCTCCTTGGTTTAAATGGGTGAATAGATACATAGTCCTGAGAACCGGCGGCTGGCACATCTTTAATGCTCAGTAACTGTTAGCTGTCCTCGTGGGCTGGGTGGGGCTGAGCGCCCCTGAGAGGTGTTAGAATTCAGAGCCCTGGGGGCAGTGGTGCTGCCACTGACCTTCTGGGGCATCTGCCCAGGCTCAGTGTGAGAGGCTCCCACTGGCCACTTCTCCTGTTCTGCTCCAGCCTTCCCTAGGGAAGCTGCACCCTCACCCCAGGCCCACGGAGCCAGCAGTGTTGGAGAGGGGGCACCTGTAGGCTGTGAAGCCCGCAGCAGCTCAGAGGTGAGGAGAGCAGAGAGCGTGGGCGGGATACCGCTCAGGAAGCTGCCACAGGTGGGCTGCTGCCACCATACCCTGCTCTCCCTCATGTACCATCCCCCGCTGCCCAGATCCTGCCTTAGGGCTATTCCTTGGCCCAGCTCTGTCCTAGGGAAGGTGGACCCAGGGGCTCTGGGCTGGGACAGATGTCCTGGAGCTAAAATATAGTCAAGATGTCCTGGCCTGCCTTGGGCTACTAAGCACCTGGATTTTCAGGCCCTGTCCTTTCCCCAGACTTTGCACTCCAGGTCAGAGCAGTGATGTAGCGACTCACTGTCCGGCCTGTCGCCCCACCCCTGCAGCCCCTCGCCCCTTGCCCCTCACCCCTCGCATGGGCCCCATTTGCCAGCCTGGTGCTTGGAATGGGCGGAGCCAGGTCTGCCTCCCTTGGCTTCTGTGGGCCGGTCCCAGCCCCTCTTTGTAGATATGGGGAAACAGAGGCCCAGAGAGGCATCCCTCTGCCCACTGTGCAGTCAGTGCCGGCGGGAAGCAGGCCACTCACATGCTGGCCACGGGCCCCAAGAGGAGCATGGCCTGGAAGGCAAGGAAGACCTGGCTCGTTAGCTTTCGTCCTCCTGGCCGGAGGCCCCAGGAAAGAGCCCAGGGAGGCCAGGCTGTCGACTGAGGCCGTGCGAAGTGAGCAAAGAGCCAGGTGTCCTCTGCAGGGCTGGAGGGGATACCTCAGGACAGCCACATTCCCCAGTGCTAACCAGAGAGGTCTCAGCTTTTTCCTGTGAGCCACTGGGAACAGCCAGAGCTTGGGGAGCAGAGGGGGAGGTTGAGAGACAGCTGGAAAAAAGCTGAAGGGATCTGGGGTCCAAACTGGGCTTGCGGACTGTGTGGCCCGGGCCAAGCATTTCACCCCCACGAGCCAGCTGGGTGCTGGAATTTCACAAGGAAAAGGCTTGATTTACATGTGCACTGGATTTAAGAAAGCCAGCAAGGAATTGCCCAGCCCTGTTGCCTCCTCAAAGGACCCCTGAGGTCTGCAAGGAAGAGGGGTTGGGTGAGGGGAAGAGAATTCCCATTTGGCGCTCCAGCAAGGTGCGGGGCAGTTTGTTACATCCCCTTGTTTTAACCCTCCCATCCAGTTGGTGTGTTTATTAATATCTCTCTCTACTATATAGATGGGAGAAAATGGAACTCAGAGAGGTTAAATGACTTGTCCAGCCTCTAAATAGCAGAGCCAAGATCCAAAGTCAAGTTTTTCTGGTCCCCAAACCTGACCACCCCCCTTCGCCTCACAAGACCTCCTCGAGCTCCCACCCATATATCAGACACTCCTAAAAAGTTCCTGCTTTTTAGGAGAGGGTCACTCAGGGGAAAAACCAGCCCTGGGAGCACAGAGACTATCCCCCACTCACTGTGTTGAAGTTTGCAGAGAAATCAGTACCCAGACTGAGGATTCCCTTCGTCTTCTGACTCAGAAGCAGCCCAAGTCACCTCCACGATGATAAAGACCAAAAATCAACCACTATTTTTATGAGAAATGCCCCTCTTGGAGCCGCATCCCCACTCACCGCCCCCAGGGAAACTTCAGCCGGACTGGCCTCCCCGGGGCCCACACCACTGGCTCAAACCGGCAGCCGTCTTCACTCACCCAAAAGGCATCTTTGAACTGAAGCTGGGGCATCTTCCTCAGCCGACTGCCACGGCAAAGCTCCCTCTCCTGCCACAGACAGGGCTGAACGAGGGCCAGGAGGCAGGCGTACCGTCCCCGTCCTGGCAGGGCTGGCCCAGGGCCCCCCTTCCAGGCCGGCGCCGTCTGCAGTGCCTAAGAAGGCAGCTGTAAGCCAGAGACTGCTGGAGGGAGGAAAAGGGCTCAACCTGTTTTGTTCGGGGCTAGAATCAGCAGCAAAATGAGGAAGGGCTGGTGCCCAGTGATGGGAGGGCGGGTCCCAGTGTCCGGCCCGGCCCCTCACCAGCCCCGTGGAGACGGAGGACACAGCCCAGGCTGCAGGATTGAGAGCAGGGATGCCAGCCCCGGGCTGTGGGGAGGCAGGGGCCAGTGGGATACGCAGCCCGGGGCCTGTGCAGGTAGGTTTGTGCAACCTCCCCCAGGGCAGGCTCCAGGGCCGTCGCCGCACAGGAAGTGGGGCCGCTGTGCTCCCCTGTGCAGCCCCACCTGCCATCTGCCACCCGGCTACTTGCCTCCACTTGCCTCCTTCCGATGCCCTAGCTGGGCCATTCTCAGAGGCCATAAACTTAGGGAGCCTGAGGCCCACTGAAGCTGTGGGCAAGGAGGAGGGCAGGAACCCAGGTGCTGTCACCTACCACCCCAAGCCTCACCCCAGACCAGGTCCAGAGACACTAGACTCTCCACCCCTCACCAGCAAACCATTTCGGGGAGGGAGGGGCTCACCCAAGCCTAGAACATCATCAAACCCTGGGTGAACGTTGCCCCAATCCACATCCTGCCCTCAAGGAGCTCATGGTCTGGGCGCAGATAGAGCTGTGTGCTGGGGGGAGCAGTGAAAGCACAGAAGTGGGGTGAGCAGGTAACTAGCCAAGGGATAACAGCCTATGGATACTGCCTTCCCTCCAAGTCCCCAGGTTAGACACTCTCTGGGGCAGGAAGCCCCCCTCTGAAGATGTAGTCTTCAGGCTGGAAGAATGTGGTTGGACCGAGAGAGACAGGATTACAAAGGCATGAACGTGGGAGTTTGAAAAGCCAGGCTGAGGCCCCAGTTTCTGTTCTGTCTGGGCTCTACCCTTCAGAGGGACCTTAATCCACCCTCCAACTCTCTGAGCCTCAGTTTCGCCATCTGTCACCCCCAGTCTTTGGAAAGGACACAAAGTAATGTTGAGAACATTACTGGAGTTTCTGGTTTTGATGGGGCAGGTGCTGGGGGCTCTGTCTGGTATCATCTTGGGAAGAGCCCTGGGCTGGAGCTCCAGACACCGCCCTGGGGAGCCAGGGCCTGCCCACTCAGCAGAAGACATCAGCAGGGGGGCCAGAGCCCAGGGTGGGTTGGCAAGAAGGGATGAATCAGGCTCGTCCACAAATCACCACCCTTGGCGATGCCTCCCTTACCATTGACCGGTGGTGATTAGACGGCTGAGAGCTGCCGCAGGAGAGAGCTAAGAGCCCAAGTGCCAGTTATGCAAGCCCAGGGTTAGAGATGGGGCACACCCACACTTCTGCAATAACCACCCAAGAGAGAACACGTCAGGGAGAGCTGCAGAGCAGTGGGGCTACCGTGGTAGCCCCCTACCTCCAGAATCCTTGGGGTCAAGCTAATAAACATCTCCAGCATTGAAGGCACCCCAGTCGTGTTGTCTGCTGCTTGCAGCTGAAGACACAGCTAATGTAAATACAACTTTGAACCCCGAAGGCCAAGTGCTGAGGTTGTTCCTCATCCCAATGGCATCACCACCTCTGATAGCACCGACTCAGCCTCCCTGGCCTTGGATTTTCCATCTACCAAATGGGGTGACGCTTCTAGTTCTGGAGGCGGACTAGAAACTTTCTGTCGATAGACGGCTCTTACCCTCTTATCAGCAGGAAACTTCATAGCCGGGCTCTCTCCCCTGCCTCTCCAGGGGCTCCTCCCATCACGCCTCACAAATTTCTCCTCCAAACAGGCCTCTTCCCTCTCCCCAAAGGTACCCTCTCTACTCCTACCTCCACAGCTTTGCCCCTCTGCTCCCCAGCCTCCCTCCTGACATGCCTTCCTTCATCTTCCTTCCCTGGGCCAATCCTCCCATTCCCCAAGGTCCATCTCAAGGCTCCCACACATGAGGCCTTCCTTTCCCAGCTGCTCTGGTCCAGTCAGGGCAGCCCCAGACGGATGGCCATGCTGGTTGTGGGCTGAAGCAACTGGGGAAGGAAGAAACAGGAGACATCAATCTAAAATGCTCTGCTGCAGAGAGGGGTCTTTTCCCTCCCCACACCTCACCTTTTGCGGCTCCCAAGTTTGGGCCACCAGAACAGCCAGCTCAGCTTTGGAGCACTTGCTGAAGCTTTTTACAGGGACAGCCTCACTTAGTCCTCACCCCGTCCTGTGGGGCGCACACATTATCATCATCCTCACTTCACAGAGGAGCAAACCAAAGAGTTTATGCAACTCACCCAAGGCCAGTAAGTAAAGCGCTATAGGCTTCAGACCCAGGTCTGCCTGATGCCAAAGCCCATGTCTTAACCTTCACAGGTGTCTGTAATCAACAGCCCTCTAGTAACAATGGGTTTCATCCTTCCTTTCTCAAACTTCATAGCCGGCCTCTCCCCCCTGCCTCTCCAGGGGCTCCTCCCATCACGCCTCACAAATTTCTCCTCCAAACAGGCCTCTTCCCTCTCCCCAAAGGTACCCTCTCTACTCCTACCTCCACAGCTTTGCCCCTCTGCTCCCCAGCCTCCCTCCTGACATGCCTTCCTTCATCTTCCTTCCCTGGGCCAATCCTCCCATTCCCCAAGGTCCATCTCAAGGCTCCCACACATGAGGCCTTCCTTTCCCAGCTGCTCTGGTCCAGTCAGGGCAGCCCCAGACGGATGGCCATGCTGGTTGTGGGCTGAAGCAACTGGGGAAGGAAGAAACAGGAGACATCAATCTAAAATGCTCTGCTGCAGAGAGGGGTCTTTTCCCTCCCCACACCTCACCTTTTGCGGCTCCCAAGTTTGGGCCACCAGAACAGCCAGCTCAGCTTTGGAGCACTTGCTGAAGCTTTTTACAGGGACAGCCTCACTTAGTCCTCACCCCGTCCTGTGGGGCGCACACATTATCATCATCCTCACTTCACAGAGGAGCAAACCAAAGAGTTTATGCAACTCACCCAAGGCCAGTAAGTAAAGCGCTATAGGCTTCAGACCCAGGTCTGCCTGATGCCAAAGCCCATGTCTTAACCTTCACAGGTGTCTGTAATCAACAGCCCTCTAGTAACAATGGGTTTCATCCTTCCTTTCTCCAATTCTGCCTCCAGAACCTGTCACCCTGATCCGTAGCTGGAAAAGCTGAGTCCAGGGAGGCTGCTGGGGCTGGTGGCTCCATTGGGTGAGAGTCCAGCCCTGGCACGTGATCTTCCAGGTTCACTTTGTTATTTGCGCCCATTGAGGATGCCTTGGCCGCAAGGAACATAAAACCAGAGGGTCTGACGTGGAGGACATGTGTTATCACCCACACAAGGGGTTTGGAGGCAGCATGGCCTCCAGGTGAAGTGCATTAGAGCCCCAGCTCAGTTTCTCTGTGATTCTCCTCATTGACTGTCTCCCTCCTCCATCTGCAACGGCTCTGGTCTACAACTCGATACAGCCACAGAGGAAGAAACGGGACCCCTCTCCTTGTCTCATTTTCTCCAAAGTCCTCCCCACCCAGTCTCCCGGGAGACCTCCCCGTGTGTCTCACTGGCCAGAATGAGACTGAGTCACATGCTCATATACCACCATCACTGGCCTCAGGAAGGGGATGCCTTGATTGGGGTGTTAGGTGTGTTGGGAGCCAACCACCATGACCACCACAGCCTTCTCCCAGTCAGGTCCACGAACACTGCTGGGTACCAACTCCTGGCAGGCCCTGCTGGGACTGGGGCTCAGAGAGGACACAGACCTGGTCTCTGCCCTGGAGGACCCACAGACAGGTTCTAGAAAGATCTCTCCAGAGGGGAAGTGGTTGGGAGGGGGTGAGACAAGAAGAGGGTGTTGTTGTAACTCTGAGAGAGGGATGAGGCCTAGATGGGCAGGCAGGGAGGAGGGGATGGATTGGTGGGACATCAGGGAGATGGAAGAGGGGGATGGAGTCATCTGAGCTCCCCTCAGAAAAGGGATCTGCCCTCAGGCCTCCCTTCATCACCAGCTCCCCCGGGGAGGGGGATCCAGTCCTGAAAATCACTATCACAATTGCCTCAAAACACAATTTGCCTTGAGGTCTGGGCAGCTGTGCTTGAGGCAAGCTTTGCTCCTTTTTTTAAAGGGAGAGTCCCCCTGTGCAGGCAGAGCCCCATCCTGTTTTGCATGACATTTGAACACATCTACTTGAAGAATTTAAGAGGTAGTAGGTCTGAGGATTGAGAATAAAATGCAAACTCAGTTATTACAACATTGATTGCCACAGCAAGCCCTCTGGCGGGGTTCGGCTCCTGAAGCCGCTTCATCCATCCTTTTGAGCCAAAGAAACAACAAAAACGATAATACTAGCCAGCACTAAGGGAGTATTACTGCCTGCAGGGCCTGCATGTATTTTACATGCTTGATCTCATTGAATGCTCTCTACCAGGACCAGCTATGGAATTTGCAGCATCAATGCAAAATGAAAGTATGGGGCCTATTATTAAAAAGGTAAGGGAAAAATTGCCATTAAAGTTCCTAAAATATAAAGTCTTTTCCTTTCCCGTGTTCTCTCAACCTGTCCTGGTGCTTCACTTGCTATTTAATGTTACACTCCCTTGGGCATAGGAATACGTGAAGGACAAGCACCCTCCATCTCTTGACTCACTTCGTAGGAGACCCAAGCTGCTGGGTTTCCCATCCTGCCAGTCACCAGACTGCATTCCCCAGCAGGGCGGGGGGGGTGGGGGCGGCAGAGAAGTAAAGCAGGCATCTCCCTTTCCCATGGTGGAGGGTGATCCCCAAGAATATTGCAAACTCATGCCAGGATGCCCTAGGTACCTGGAGCAGAAGTGAGCAGGAGACCCACCGTCCTGGGTCACCTGCTGAATGCGCCATGGTGCTGCCAGCACGGCACAGGGACAACCACTGCAGCGCCCCGTCCTGAGATGCCACCAGTCAACCCTGAGCCTCCCCACACCTGCACCAGGTTCCTGCTAGGGGCAGAGGGTGGTAGTGGTTGCTAGGCAGGAGTGGGGAGGGGAAAGCTGAGAACCCATCAGGAGTGGTAGTAGGAGACAGGACCACGCATGAGCCGAGGCTCCGAGCCCTGAATCCATGCTTCATTGTCCCATCAGACTTCACTTAAAAACACAAATCCAAAGATAATATTATTAGGAATTTCAAGATGCACATCCCTGTAGCCAACCCTGCTCACTACTGTCAGTTCTCCACACAGCAGGGTGACATTTTCAGACCCAAATCTGATCATCACCTTCCCGTTGTCACCTTGCTATGATTTCCCATTGCTCTTAGAACAATGGTCATTGTCCTTACGTGGCCTGCATGATCTGGCCCCAGGCTACCCTTCAACCTCATCTCATACAGGAAGAATCTTAAGCAATAGCTTGGGGCCGTCTGGAAAGGGGAAGGGGTTGTAGAAACAGAGCATTTCAAAGCTCCTTGGTGACATTAGGAATCCAGAAGGCCCTTACCACGAATTTCATTTGGAAACAGTATCACCACTGGTCCAAGGGACATTTGTTTTGGCCCTTTCATTGCTAACATGCTGTCTTGACAATATCTACCATTCTCTAGGCAGGCCAGGTGACACATGTATCTCCTTCCTTCCTGGAGGAGCAGAGTGCGCTGCCATGATGCTGGCATGGCTGTGGCGTGCCCTCCCACCCCACCTACCCCATGGTTGAACTGGAATGTTCATGTACTCAGCTACTGTGGTCCACTGTTCCTGGGGGAAATGCCTGTAGGGTCCCTCAAGGTGGCCAGGTCCACTGGGCTGGGGCTCCCACTCTCGACCGCAGCTACCCTGGCCCAGAATAGAAAAAGCTCCGCTGCAGAGCACCCACCAGCATTTACTGAGCCTTCTTGTCTGGAGACCTGGAAACAAACAAGGCAGGGCTTCTGCCTGTCTCGGGGGCGGGGGGGGAGGCAGCCCAGGTGGGGAAATGTGCCGAACAGCAGGACAGCAGTGGGTGCAAGGAGAGAGGGGCTCTGCCTGGGAAGTCCTCCCTCAGGAAGGGAGCTGGGGCCTGATTAACCAAAAGAAGCTCACTGGTGAGACCAGACAACAGGGAGTTCCAGGACGACAGCGGCAAGCCTGCTGGGGTCTCACTGCCCAGGGCCCTGTGCTAAGCACCTCACATGCCTGAGGTCTCACCTAATCCAACAGATAAGGAAACTGAGGCTCAGAGAGTTCAGTTAACTTGTCAGAGTTCCATCCTAAGTGGAGTCTTTCCTTCCTAGAGTGTGCGGCTGGAGGTGAGGGGCCAGGGCAGGGTCTGCAGCAGAAGCATGATGAGGAGGAAGGGGAGGGAAGGGAAGCCAGTAGCAGAGGAGGAAGTATGGGGACAAGGGGCCATGCGGGTTGGGGGCCAGGGCTCCCAGAAAGTATGTCTGCCGCCTGGAGACATCCTGGCCCCAGGTCTTCGGAGGGGACCGAGGGTGTGGCTCTTGGCCCTCAGGATGTGATATAGATTCTGTTTTTCAGTTTGCCCCAGGAAAGCAGTTGCAAAAAATAAAGCTTCCTCCCGCTCACACAGCTTTTCTGAGTTGACAAGGTGCTTTCAGATTTACTAATGTGCAGCCACCAGGGTGTGACTCTGAGTTTCCAATCATCGTTGGTCTTCAGAAGCTGGGTGTTGTTGGCCAGGATCCTTAAAAGACATCAAAGAAGTGCAAAGTGGCCAGTGGGCAGCCAGCAGAGTAATCAGGACCCCCTACCCAGCCCGGTAGACATGGGGGAAGGGCTCCTTCAGTGAGGGCTGAGAACCACCACCGCTCACTGGTCAGAGGGTGGAGGACTGCAGTGGTGGAAGGGCCCGCAGAGACGCTCTGGAGGTTCTCAAATGGAGGAAGGGTGCCTATCAGAAGCCCTGTGGGACTTTGTTAAAAAAACATAAGGCCAGCATGGCACAGGGATACCGGATCGGTTCTTTGTGGCTGCCTGGAGGGGTGGGATAGGGAGGGTGGGAGGGAGGGAGACAAAGAGGGAAGAGATATGGGAACATATGTATATGTATAACTGATTCACTCTGTTATAAAGCGGAAACTAACACACCATTGTAAAGCAATTATACCCCAATAAAGATGTTAAAAAAAATTAAATTAAATTAAATAAATTAAATAAAATTAAATTAAAAAGAAACATAAGGCCAGGCTCCAACTTAGACCGCCTGACTGGGTCGGGGACACGGACTCCGCCTAGTTTCTAGTCACAGTCCGTGAGTCAGACATACACGCTTGGATGGGAACTCCTTCTATCCTCTTACTGCTTCATTTTACAGATGGGGCCCAGTGCTTGAGAACATGAAAAGGCATCTAGCTCAGATCCCGCGCAGAGCGGGCTTTCAGCCCACTGTGATGATGCACCCACAGACCTGGCATTGTTGCTGCTGAGGCCCTGTCCTCTCAGGATCGACTGGAAAGGCTTCATTCCCAGGACTTCAAACAGCAGAACAAAGCCGAGGAGTGACTGGTAGCCTGAGCATCGTGGACGGCGTGACAGTAGACTCTCACCAGACGGTGAGACCCCACATTCCTGGGGTGCAGGTGCCCATTTCTCCAGTTCCCTCCTAAGCCCTGCCCTCACCAGCACTCTGCTACGGTGGTCAGTAAAAGGCACATTTTCTCATGTTTTGGTTTGGCTTTTACATTTTAATTTTGATATAATTTTAAAAGTAAAGAGTACAAAGAACTCTTGTCCTCTTTCCCCAGATTCAGCAGATTATTTAAATTTTACCCAATTGCTTTATTATTGTCTCTATATATACTTACATATTCATATTAATTAATTATATATGCTTAATAATATAGTATATATTATCTGAGTAAGCTGGAGACATGGACTCTTCACCCCTAAATTCTTTAGTGTATATTTCCTGAGAACAAGGACATTCTCTTACATAACCACAGCACAATTTAACGCTGATACAATGCTCTTGTCTAGTCTGTACTTCTCATTCAAATTTAATTCCATCAACCATAATGTCCCTTAAGTCTATTTTTCCCTCCTGGTATCCTTCAATCTCTGACGGTTCCTCTATTTTCCCTTGACATTCATGACATTGACACTTTGGAAAGCAGCAGGCTGGTCATTTTGTAGAATGTCTCAACATTTTGGGACTTCCCTGCTGGCACAGTGGTTAAGAATCTGCCTGCCACTGCAGGGGACACGGGTTCGAGCCCTGGTCCGGGAAGTTCCCACATGCCGCGGAGCAACTAAGCCCGTGTGCCACGACTACTGAGCCTGCACTCTAGAGCCCGTGAGCCACAACTGCTGAGCCTTTGTGCCACAACTACTGAAGCCCACATACCTAGAGCCCATTCTCTGCAACAAGAGAAGCCACTGCAGTGAGAAGAGGCCACGCACCACAACGAAGAGTAGCCCCCACTCGCTGCAACTAGAGAAAGCCTGTGCGAAGCAATGAAGACCCAACATGGTCAAAAATAAATAAGTAAATTAATTAATTTAAAAAAAAAAAGAATGTCTCAACATTTGGATTTGTGTCTGGTTCTTCCCTCATGATTAGATTCAGATCATGCTCTTTTGGTAGCAACACCACATAAGTGCTTCTGTGTTCTTCTCAGTGCATTATATCAGGAGGCACATGATGTCAACTTGTCCCATTGTTGGTGATGTTAACTGTGGTCACTCGATTTCAGTGGTGTCCACCAGTTTTCTTCACCATAGAGTTACTGTTTTCCCCTTTGTGATTAATAAGTATTTTATAGGAAAATTCTTTGAGGCTATGTAAATGTATGTATCCTGTTCCTCATCACACATTCACCCACTAGTTTTTTTTTGTTTGTTTGTTTTTTTTGCGGTACGCGGGCTTCTCACTGTTGTGGCTTCTCCCGTTGCGGAGCACAGGCTCCGGACGCGCAGGCTCAGCGGCCATGGTTCACGGGCCCAGCCGCTCCGCGGCAATGTGGGATCTTCCCAGACTGGGGCACGAACCCGTGTCCCCTGCATCGGCAGGCGGACTCTCAACCACTGCGCCACCAGGGAAGCCCCACAACCACTAGTTTTGACATTCATTGATGTCACCCAACTCCACCCTTCCATCTATGTGTATTCGTTGACATCCTACTGAACAGAAGAATGTTCCCTTTTCCTCATTTATTTATTCATTTACTTGTATTAATGAGGACTCGAGAATTTCTCTTTCAATGGGTTATAATCTGTTGTTATTGTTATTTATTTTGATGCTCAAACTGTCCCAGATTGGCCAGTGTGAGCCCCTTTAGGGTGGCTTCTGTTTCCTTTTGATGTGGCACTATTAGTTTTTGAGCACTTCCTTACTTTCTGGCATGAGATTTTTCAGGCTCATCTTATATATTACCTGTCCCCAGCTCTGGAACCAAGCTTTCTCCAAGGATCCTGGTTCCTTCCAGTGGTGAGTCCAAAGTTTTTGCTCTTAACTCATTGTTCTTTACCTCTTGTCTCCCAGAAATGGTTGGAATAGATTTTAAGGAGAGAGTCAGAATTTTGTATGAGCAGGTGAGCCAAGAATTTTTAGGTCATTGCTGATCTGAGCCCCGAGGAGTGCCCATGGTTTGATGGAGCCTAGAGAAACATGAGTTCTTTTATCATCATCATCATCATCATCTTCATCATCACTATTACTAAAAATAAACAATTCCATTCATTCAGTGATGCTCTGTGCCAGGCTGGGAAGAGGCAGGGCCAGCTCATGCAGGCATTACATGCCATGTTGAGGGTTTGGACTTCAAACTAAGAGCTCTAAGGGGCCACTGAAGACCTTGGAGCCAGAGGGTTCCATCTCCCTCCTTCCTGTGAAGGTCACGTCTCTTTCTAGGGCTGCCTCCTCACTCCCTGATGTCAAGAACTTGTGGCCAAATCACACAGAAAGGGGAAAAGGAGAGAAATGGAAGAATGATCTGACACACTTTCCCAGCAGAAAGCATATTACGAGGCCCAGGAACTAGTGCAGGGGGAGGGCAGGAAGCGGTGAGATAAGACAACCGGACATTTCAAAACTTCCAGGCCAGAAAATCAGGAACCAGCATGCTCAGAGGATGTGACTCTCCTGACAGGGACTCCCTTAGTACAAAGACAGTGATCTGTTATTTGATTTTCTTTTCCTCTTCCACACTTTTCAAAGCATCTAGAGAAGGCACAGGTTTGTATCCTCTAAAATTTCTCTCCCACAGGGCTGCCATGTACAGTTGAGCAGGTGGTTCACTGTCCAAGCTGTGAAAGCCATGAAGCTGTGCCGCCCAGATCCCCCTTCAAGGACAGTGAAGGGAGGGAGAGTGCTCAGCACTCTGAGCTCATCTCAGCTGCAGGGGGCCGCCTTACCTGAGATCACACCTATCCTGGGGCAGCTCAAATCTGGTGACTGGTGGAGACAAGAGGATAGAGGCCCCTCCATTTAGATCTGATGCTGGACAACTCAGATGACCTGGTGCTGGGTTTGCTGAGACTTGATTGAGCCTAGAACACAGGTTGTCTTCTCTCTGCCCAGTCCTGCTTTCTCCCCCTTCCTTTCATAGGTGTGGGTCTCTAGTACACACCACGTGCTCCAAACTCTGCCTCAATGTCTGCTCTTGCAGAACTCAACCTACAACACAGAGTATCAAGCCAAGGGGATGAGTGAGGGCTGAAAACCAGAGCTGGTTTCTCTAGCCAAGCAGTATGAACATGGGACTTCACCCACCAAAGCAGGCGTTTTCTAATTCTCCTCGAGCCTGCCTTGGGGCTGCCCTGTCCACTCTGCTCTGGCTGTGGTCACTCTCTCTAAGCAAGCCCTTTCTCTCTGACCTCTGCCCTTCCCCTTTCCAATAATCCTTCAGAAAAGTCTTCCCACTGATCCAAGAGACCCAGGGCAGTTCTGTCTCCTGTCTGAAGCAGAAAAACTGTTTGGTAGGTATTTAAACTTACTCAGAGGGCCAGATGGGAAGTCATTCATCTCTTCAGGGCATTGCCAGGCCAGAGGATGTCAGAGACAGAAGGACACCAGAGGCTTCTGCAGATGGGTGCGTCAGTGCCCGGCAAGGGTCAGGTTCTCGTCCAGGGGCACTCAGTGAGCTAGTCATAGAATCAGGTGCTGGGTAGCCTGTCAGAGCCCCCTGGTGCCCACCCCTGCCCTTGGGCCAGCCTCTGGGGACCTGGTTGGTACCTGGATTCACCTTACATCCTGGCATTGAACCAGCCCTTCCCTTTGGCTCTCATCACCTTGGTCCTGCCTTTTCCTGTGGCCCCTGAGACCTCTACCCCTCCCTCTTCCCTCTCCTTCCCAGCTCCCCTCCTCAGTCAGCCTAGAAATCACTTCCTCCCTCTGTTTTGCCCCCAGAGCCCTTTGTTCACTTTCTGTAGCCTCTGGTCTTGGCCTTTGTCTTCTGCCCTGCTGCCTGCAGTGCTCCTGGGGGCCCTGGCCTGGTCAGTGTAGGGGCACCTGGGCCTGGGCCAGCGGAGGCTGGAGCTGAGGCCTCACCCTGCAGCCTCAGCTTCCAGAGGGCATGACTTCACCCCAGGCCTGACCAGAATGCTGTCATTCCATAGCAGTAACCCGTTACTGTGCTCCTATTGTGTGCCAGGCACTGAGCTGTGTGCTTCACATCCACCGTCTCTCATCTGCAGAAAACTGGTCAAGGATAGTGTTATCACACCTGTCATGGGAGAACCGACGTGGCCAGGGCTATGGGATGAGTAAGGAAGGGGCTGGGACTGGAACCCCCAAGTCTGTATGATTCAAACCCCCACCCTAACCTATCTTCCTACGATAATCCCCTACCTCTATACCGACTTAAGTCCAAACAGTGCCACAGTTGCTCTAGGGTGCACCCGAAAAACCGATTCAGAAAGACATTCAGCAGTAGGTATCAAGGAATTACTGAGGGATTTTTAAAATTTGATATACCATGTCCAGGAATTCCATGACTAGAAATCTACCCCAAGGAAATAACAAGAAACATGGGAAATAATTTATGTACAAAGATGTTTGTAACAGTACTATTTATCATGGGAAAAACAACAACCCAAAACAATCTACATGTCCAAGCCTAATTAAATTACGGCATTGCTCTACTGAAAATACACTGCAGCCATTGAAAATATTTATAAAGAGTTCAATTGGGGCTTCCCTGGTGGTGCAGTGGTTAAGAATCCTCCTGCCAGGGCAGGGGACATGGGTTCGAGCCCTGGTCTGGGAAGCTCCCACATGCCACGGAGCAACTAAGCCCGTGCACCACAACTACTGAACCTGCTCTGCAACAACAGAAGCCACCACAATGAGAAGCCCGCGCACCACGACGAATAGTAGCCCCCTCTCGATGCAACTAGAGAAAGCCCGCGCACAGCAATGAAGACCCAACGCAGCCAAAAATAAATAAATAAAATAAATAAATTAAAAACAATAAAAAATAGAGTTCAATAATCACAGGGAGGAAATATTTATGACATAATGCCAAATGAGAATAGCAGGTTATAAAATTATACAGCTCGATCTCAACCACGAAAATGTGCTCTGCGATTAAAATGAGAAAAAAAGGAAGTGTGAGTCTTCCGCAGCTCCACTACCTCGGTATCCCCTGCCTTGTACACGTAACTCCCATAGCAATCCCACTCCCATTGTGTCTCCTTGCTTTGTCTCTCTCCCCACTGGAACATGAGCATTTGGGGTGGGGAGCATCTGGGTCTTCGTCCTCCCTGATGGAGCAGCAGCCAGGACAGAATCTGTTCCTGAGTGCACAGTCAATCCTTATCTGTAGAATGAATGAGCAAGTGAAGGAAAGGAAGTGGTGGGAAGGGTGTCCCAGGCCCTAAGCCGCTCACTTCCTCAGAATCAGTCTCCTGACTGGCAGAATCTTAGACCTGCCACCTCCTGTCCTGGGTCCAAAGCCGACCTGATTCTCTCCTAAAGCCTTTGGCAGCCTTGTCACCGGAGAAATGGGGAGATATTTGCCCAGAGCAGTGCAGGATGTCCAGGAGGGAGCATCCCCATCACCCTGGGGAATGGAGCCAGATGCCTGAGCTGCCACCGGGAATGGGCACTTTATACACATCATTCCCTCCAATCCTCATAGCTCTACAACATTAGAATTGTAAGCCCCCATTAACATTTACGGAACCTGAGACTCAGGGTTGTAATTTGCTCCAGCTCTTACAGGAGCAAGTGGGATTCAATCGTCTCTGTCTCCAAAATCCACACCAGGACTGTAAAAGTGACCTCAGCGAGTCCCTTCTCCAGTGTGAACCTCGGCTTCCCCTCTGGACAGATAGCCCATGATGATAAAACGCCCCGACTTAAGCCCCCCTTTCCTTTGCACATCCCACCCCAGGTCCCTGGAGGCAGTCTGGAGCCTTGAGGACCATAGGACTGCAAGCAGGCCAAGTGAGGGCATGCCCACTGACCCTTCACAGTCAGTCTGGGGCTGGGGAAGAGCTCCTGCCTGCCCCCCTCCCAGGATACTGGCAGAGAGCCCTGGAGCATCCATGCTTCAGAAAGTCGCTGGTCATTTCCCCTGCCATAACCCCCTGGGCTGGCATCTGAGGGTCCTGGGAGGGGCCTCCTGCTGTCTTTGCTCAACATAGCTCTTATGGCTAAAGGGCTCCAAGAAACACAATCATCTCCCTCCACCCTCAACACACACCCTGCCTATGGGAGAAGCCATCGTAATAACAGCTGACACCTGCATAGTCTCCCACCCACCCCAGCCTAGTAAGGTGGGCAGGACAGGATGGTAGTCCCATTTTACAGATGGGCATCCTGAGGCCCAGAGAAGGACAGTAGCTCTCCTCAAGCCACACTAGGAAGTGGCAGAGCTGGGACTAAGCTCTAGCCTCTCAAGCCAGTGTTTTTAGTGCTTTCCCATTCAAGCAACACACATTTATTAACCCCTGTCACAGGAGCTGAAAAATGGGTGAGACCCTTGAAGGGTCTCTGCCCTTGAAGGATTTTCAGTTGAGTGGAGCAGGGGAAGAAGGATGTCTCATGCAGGAGGTTAATACGAGAGGGTTAAAGAGATCACAATACAAGGGATGAGGTGTCAGAGCTGCGGGTCAGTGAAGCTGCCCGGAATGTCAGGAGCAGAGCGAGACTCCTGGAATACCTGTTGAAGGAAAGGTGGACAGACGGAAGGAGTGAATTGTCAATATTAACAATGGAGAGGGGAGGGCAGGAATGGCAGACATCACCTGAGCCAAGGAGTGGCAGTAGGAATAGCACACAGAGTTTGACACACATGCAGGATATGCATCTGAAAGAAAGGAGAAACAAAGTTGAAAAAGTTCAGTAAGGCCACATTTTGAACCACTGTAAATGCCAGGCCAAGAAGTTTCAAAGATCTTCTGTAGATAAAGCATGCTTTTGGACCATTCATTTGGCAACAAGATGGTGAACAATCAGGCAAACAATGGCAGCTCTGGTGGATAAGGGTGAGGGGTGAGGCTGGAGGCAGAGAGGCAGGGGAGGAGTCTGGAGAGACATGAGGAGGCTGGCCCAGGTCTGGGATGGGACGGATGTGGGAGAAAGGCGTGTGGACCTGGCTCTGACACTGCCTTCCTCTGCTCCTAACAGCTGGGGTTCCCTGCTGGCCAGCCTCAGCCTCACGCCACCACAGGGGTCAGTCTTGACTCAGGAAAGGAGGATAAGAAGGTATCCAGCAGTAGGTCTCATCAGCTCTGGCTGGTAGTCAGTTTCTTATCTGGATGAAACACAGTAACACGCAGTGGGCACTCAGCCCATGGCGGTAACCCTAGACTCTGCGCTGCACTTTCCAGACCCCATAGATGTCACTTTCTCTGAATGTGGGACTGCCCTGCCCACAGCCTGCCAGAGCTGGAGTTAAATGGCCCTGAATCCCAGGTCAAGCTGCCTATAGCCACAATGCTAGGGGCCACCTGCCTGCCGGGCCATACCACCCCCTAGACTGGAGTAGTAGAAAGGGGGAGGAAGATTTGAAGCCAGACAAACTGGGGCGTGAATTCAGCTCTGTCCCTGACCAGCTCTGTGTTCTTGGCAAGTTACTCAAACTCTCTGAGCCTCATTTTCTTCATTTACAGAAATGAGCCAACAATACTCATGAAACAGGATGTTAAAAATGGGGCTTTTCTGCTCTCTCAGAGTTTTGGTTGATGTGCAAAGGTGAAGATGAGAAAAGACATTAGGAAACTACCTGTGTTTGCAGGACCTGCCAAAAGGGGGCTCCAAACAGACCCTGCACTGCTGCCCACTACCTGCCTCCAGCTTCTTATAGAGTTGGGGGCAGAGAGAAGGCTGGTGAAGAAGGTGATTTGGAAGAGCTTTGGGGAACGCTGATGTTTCTTTTCTTCTTCCCTCCTGCAGATTCAGATAATCAAAAGTAGCATTAGGCCTTGGTCAGCAGCTCTCTCTCTCCCTCCCTCACCAATTCTCAGCTCTGCTTTCCTTGGGGTTGGCTCTATTCTCAGGCAGCCTCTTTCTATGTGGCCACCCATGGCTGTTCAAGGCTTATATCCTTGTTTAGCATCCTCTGACGAAAAGAGACAGCTTCTTATCCAATGGTCCAGCCAAAGTTTCCAGCCTGACTCTCCTTTGACTGATCTGGGTCATGGGTCCATCTCTGAACCAATCACTGTGGCCAGTGTGGGATGGGCTGCCCTGATTGGCCAGATCTGGGTCACATGTCCTCTCCAGGAGCCCTTGTGGATCAAGAGTAGAGAAGGGAACTGAGAGGGCTGTACAAGAAGAGGGAAAGGGATCCTGGGCAGGGGAAAACCTCCATAATCACTGCTTCAGCCTCTGTGCCTCCTTTCCTGATCAGCACATGAGGCCAAGTGAGGCCGACCTCGAAGGCCTTGAGTTCTCAAGTAGTTCCCTCCTCCCCATTATTCTCCATCTCAACACCCTCCCAACTTCCCTCATTGTTCGCATTGCTATTTAGAATTATGTATTTGCTTACTTAGGGTTTGTTTGACTCTTCTGCTCTCCAGTGTCAGATCCAGATCACTGGAACCACACAGCTCTAGTTCACAGCAGTATCCTGCAATTAGCCCAGTGCCCGACACATAAGAGATGCTTAGAGAATAGTTGTGGCACAAATGGTTGTTACCCTCATAGCGAGTGCCCTTTCTCCGGGCAGGGACCATGCTTATTTCCTATGAGTCTGCCACCCACTCCCACCCTAGGCTGCCCCAGAAGGGCTCACACCCCATGGGCTCCTACTCACCTCCCCACTCTCCCACCCCAATCTCACTGGCCTTGCCCCAGGCTGTCCTTAACTGAAAGTCATGCCCATGGGACAAGGGTCCAGAGGGTCAAGAAAAGTCCTCGCCTACACTGTCTTCCTACTATTTGCTGTGTGCCTGTCGTACACAGAAGTTGTGGTTGTGTCCTCCTGGAGAAGGCCGTCCTCGGGTCCTGCCGGAGAGGAGGCAGGAGATGGAACCGCAGGACAGGGGAGTGTGGAGGGAGGGCTCAGCCTCTCTTGGTCTGCATTTGGAAGCATCTGGATGAATAGGAGGGTCTCCTGGAGCAAGGAGGAAAAGGCGGTGCTCGTTGTCAGGTTTCTGCCTGAGCCAATTTCCCTTCATTCTCCCCAAGGCCTTGTCTGAGAGGTCTCTACCATCAATGTGAGGCACCACTGAGCTGTCACCTGAGAGCTGCCCTTGGGTCTGGCTCAGAACCTCTGATGTTAGAGAAACAGCGCCCCCCGATGGCTGGCAGGGTCGGGCAGTGCAAATCAGCAAGAGCCCATAGGCTCCATTTTAGGGCTGGAACAGCTTCTTGCTGGAGTCAATCTGGGTGTTTCTGAATTTTGTTTAGTGCCAGAAGCCTGAGCTTCTTGGACTATGGCTTCAGTCCAATAGAGAAGCTGCTCCCCAAAGGCTCGCCCGGGGGCGGGGGCAGGTGCAGGGGTGCCTCCTGATCCCAGGGTGTTCCTGCTCAAGTCTTCTGCCTGCCCGGGCCTGGCCCCAGTCACTTCCCAGCCTTGGGGTGAGGGCTGGCTGTCCCCCTACCCTGAGCTGTGCAGGAGGGGCCGGCTCAGCGTTCAGGGCTTGCCAGCAAACTCTTTGGCGATGTTGGGCCCCTCACCTGGACCCCGGGATGTCTTCTCCCGGCGCAGAGGAGGGCAGAAAGGCTGCTCCTCAAATTCAGCTTTCCTACCTCAAATCCTGTAGTTTTAGGAGTTAAGCCTATTGCTACAGGGAGGATGGGAGGCGTGGTGGCTCTTCAGACTTTCAAAACGTCTCTTCCAGGCCCAAGAAAGGGGTTTTGGCACTTGCTGTGCTAATAGGTTTCCAGACTAAAGCCTCCATCTCAGTCCTATGACCCAGAAATTCTGTTCCTGTGCCCATGAAGGATGAGGGAGGGGCAGCCTGAGAGTCCACCGGCGGGGGAGTGGATGAGTAAAACGTGGCCCATGAGCTACGGGCACACTCAGCTGTATGGATGCATCTTAAAATCAGAGTGCTTAGTGAAAAAGGTAGGAAACCAGATGAGATTTTATAACAGAATACAATTTCCATACATTAATAATACAGGCGTAGGTGCATGCTTATTTTTAGCATTGTGCTATTGCCTCTGGTGTGAATAAAATAAACACGACTATCTAATACCAGTGTGTAAAAGATTTCAAAGACTTTGCTTATTTCTAGGATACTAGGGGAACATATTTTCATCCAAAATCTGGGCACTAACTTTGTAAGCCAGCACAATAGTATAACATTTCTCCTATGTTAATTTTTTTTTTAATTTTGCAATTTTCCATACTTCACATAGTTGAAAGGTATTTCAGTGGTTACTCTCAATAATTCAGTACTATTTCAAATGTACCAAAATACTATAAACTGACTTTGGCATAGTATACCTGAATGGAAATGGAAATTTATGTGTTATTCACAATGTATTTTTGTCCCCCCAATTATTTTTCATTTTCACATCACCTGGGCCCTGAATTTGGAATAACATGCTTATTATACATTTGCATAAAGTCCTGATAAGGTATTAGTGCTTCTAATTTCCCCTTACATTTAAGAAAAATAAATTATTTTCCGAGATAAAAAATATATACTCACACAAAATACATGCAAGAACACACACAAATAATAAGATGTGCATTAAGCCCATTAGTGTGCTTACCTATAGAGGAGAGGGGGATGGGAGGGAACTATGGGATAAGAGGGAATTCATTAATTCAAAATCAAGGAAGGGGCCTTACTCAAAGATGATAATGGACCATGAGGCTAAGTAACTCAACCTTCCCGTCCATACCTAAGGGCAAAACAAAGGAAAAACCCTGCAAAGCTCCTGTCTCCAGGTTCCAGGCCAAGTTCATCTGCTTCAGCTCTGGGGCCCAAGGTCTTCCAAGAGTTTGAGTCAAAAGCACAGTGGCGGGCTTCCCTTGGAGCCTGTGCTCCACAACGGGAGGGGACACAACAGTGAGAGGCCCGCGTACCGGAAAAAAAAAAAAAAAGCACAGTGGCCTGTGCTTCCAGAAAATTCCTAGAAGCTTGTGGTCAAGGCTCAAGAAATTTCACCCTAAAAAAGACTGTGAGACTGAGAAACGTGCCCCCTAGAGGCCAGAAATGTGGTCAGAGGTCTATTTGAGTTGAACCAAAATTTCAAGAGAACGGAGCCTAGGCAGTCTGTCCTGGCCAACCTCGAAGTCCTTGAGTGCCCAACAGCTCTAGCTCCCAGCAGTGTTCAGGCTGCCGTGGCTGTGAGGGCAGGAACTGGCTAGGCAGGGCCTGGCAGAGCACTAGTCAACCTGAAGCCTGCTGTGCTTTTGGCCCTGTACATCCAGCTCCCACATCAGCCAGGATTCCAAGGACACAAGCTTCAAAAGCGCTGCCTTGCTTAAAGAGCCCTGAAGAAGTACTGACCTTTTATGTCTGTGATACATATTCTGTATCACATCCTCCCATGGTATAGGAGCCCTCAGCAAAAGTATAAAGACAAACTTGGGTGGAAATCTGTACCGTTTCTAAAGTCCTGTGCTCATTCTTCAGCCCTTCCATGCAGGGGTCAGGGGCTCTCTGGCTGCCCCGGCCCTCCCTGTGGGAAAAGCTGATGAACTTGTTCTCAGTAAGGTATAAGGATCCGAAAGGTTTCCCTTCCTAGAGCAAGTTGCATGCTGCTTTAAGAGCCTGGCAGGTACTGTGAAAGGAAAATTAAAATGGAGTCGGTATTGCTAATTCTCTAAAATGGAGCCAGGAGGCACTGAGTGAGTGTGATTTATGCACACCTCAGCCCAGACGGAATCTGGCCTTTGATCACTTATGTCTCAACTCAGGCATCCAGAACATCTGCCCAATGTTCCAGACACTCAAGATATCATTTGGACCCTTACCCTAAATAACTCATGACAGCCTATCCCTTAAGGAGAAATATCTCCTTTCCTGCATCAGAGCCAATCATAATTCCTGCCAGACAAGTTTAACAACCTTACGGTCTTTGACTTTATAAACCCCTGACTCTTTTTCTTCCCTGGAACGCTCTTTCTCTTCTACCCAAATCTGTATATCCCAAATTACAATTCTCTTGGTGTACAGGCTTCTCATCACGATGGCTTCTCTTTTTGTGGAGCACGGGCTCTAGATGCGCAGGCTTCAGTAGTTGTGGCACGTGGGCTCAGTAGTTGTGGCACAAAAGCTTAGTTGCTCCGCGGCATGTGGGATCTTCCCAGACCAGGGCTCGAACCTGTGTCCCCTGTATTAAGCAGGTGGATTCTTAACCACTGTGCCACCAGGGAAGCCCCCAAATTGCAATTCTTAAGACCCACATAAAGCTCTTTGTTCTTTACAGCCTGGATGCTGATTACCGTTTGACAGTATTGCTGCTAATGCCAAGGGAACAAGTACTGAGGGTGCGACTTTAGGCAGCTGAAAAGCAAAGATTGTTCAAATGAGCCTGAGAGACAACCACCTGACCAGCCATACCAACAACTCTTGGGGGGGAACTTCCCCTGCTGTTTGGTCTTGGAAATTATGCCAGTTTCATCTTGGAGGCATGATATGAATTCAATTTCAATAAGCACTGTGACTTTCTCAAAGGTAAGATGTGTATAATTGATCTTGTATTTTTCCCTCAAATCAAACCAAAATAATTGTATTATTTATAATGTTACTCCAAACTGTCAGGTTTTTAATCCTAAAGGATAAATCAGTCCCTTTAAGATGTCTTCTAGGACACCCTCTCCAACCATATGCCTTGATTTCTCGGTGGCTTGTCATCTTGCTGTGGGGTTAGGGCTGGGGGCCAAGGAAATTATCCTCTTTCCATCATCCTTTAGGTGAAAGTCATGTATTTAAATTTGGATTTTGAAAACTCCAAGCGCCTCCGAATTTTGCTTCATCTGAGATAAAACTCCCATCCTCCCACCAGCCATCGTTGGTGTCACCCTGGGGACTTGTGGACCCTGAGCCCCACTATGGCCCTCCCTCAACCATACCCTTTTCCACAGCATAAGGAGTCAACAGAACCAAGGAGATGTAACCACACAGAGCTGTGTCTCCTTTCTAGAACAAATTTCAGGTCCCTGAAACTCTGGAATAGCATGCCCACATGGCCCCAAATCTTTCAAAGGCCTCTTCCTTACAATTCTGTCCCCCTAAGTGTAAACTGAACTGTTGGTGTGTGCAGGCCTAGGCCCAAAGGATGGCCAAGGGGCAGCTTTGGCAGAGGATGTGGACAGAGCTTGGACATGTGACCTGGGATGTATACACACATGTGCACAAGGTTCTTTACAACGTGAGACAAAGCTGGGGGTGGAGGGTGGGAGATAAAAGGGAGCCATTTTCCAGATTCTGTGTTCCAGCACAGAATTCAAGAATTTTTAACTCAAACCTGGTGTTCCAGGTCTGTAGGCAAATATATTTGCCAGGGTAAGAGGATAAAACATATTTTACTTAGCAATTTGTTAGCTTGATTTATAACTTTTATTATTTAGATGTCTCATGGCATGTGACTTACATTTGTACTCTTATCTTGAGCCCTGCAAATATTGGGGGCAGGCCTAACCAGGCCTTCTCTTGTGAGGTTGATGTACAATCACCCGTTCTCTTGTTCTATTGGGTTGGCCAAAAAGTTCGTTCGGGTTTTTCTGTAAGATGCTATGGAATATGAGGCGTGGGAGTAGAGAAGGAGATGCAAAAGGGTCTTGAGAAGAGGGTAGAGGAAAATCAGTGCCCCTAAATATTCCCTCCAGTCCATCTTTCACAGGCTGCTGCAGGGATCATTCTTTTCATCTTCATTGCTTTGTATTTATGTTTTTAAACATTTGATTGTGGAAAATCTCAAACATATCCAAAAGTAGAATAGAAGAATGAACTCTCATGTCCCCATCACCCACCTGCAGTCATTGTCAACTCATGGCTAAACTTGTTCCTTCTCCATCCCCACCCACATCCTGCCCCTCCTCTATTATTCCGAAGCAAATCTCCGATATCGCATTTTATATGTAACTACTTCTGTGTATATTTCTAAAAGATAAGGATTCTTGGAAAAAAACATAACCACCATAACATCACACCTAAAAACAATTAATAATGTTAATGTCATCAAATATCCAGCCAGCTTTCAAATTTCCAATTGTTTTTAAATGTCACAAAATTTTTTTAATTTTTTTAGTTTGTTTGAATCTTGATCTAAATAAATAAGTCCTGTACACAGTAATTGGCGATATGTTTCTTAAGTTTTTTCTTTTTATTAATTTTTATTGGAGTATGGCTGCTTTACGATGTTGTGTTAACCTCCACTGCCCAACAAAATGAATCAACCATATGCATACAGATATCTCCTCCATTTTGGACTTCCCTCCCATTTAGGTTACCACAGTGTATTAGGTAGAATTCCCTGTGCTATACAGCAATGTTCCCATCAGTTGTCTATTTTATACAGAGTGTCAATAATGTATATGTGTCAATCCCAGTCTTCCAATTCCTCTCACCCCACCCCTTTCCCCCTTGTATCCATACATTTGTCGTCTACCTTAAGTTTCTTTTAAATATGTTTCCTCCTCTTTTTTTCCCCTGCAATTTATTTGCAAGGAAACTAGATCATTTATCCTATAGAGGTTTCCACAATATAGATTTTACTGATTGCATCTCCATGGTGTCTTTTAATATTTTCTTCTGTCCCATGTATTTCCTGTAAATTGATACTTGAATCTAGATTTAGGTTGAAATTTTTGGCAAGAATACTTCACAGGAGCCATGCGATATCTGGTTGTCTTTGTTTGTGATATTAGCAGATGTTGCTGATCCAGTGTCACTACCCATTAGTTAATTAGGAGTTGCCAAATGGTGATATTCCAATTCTATAATTCCTTCTTCGTTTATGAACTGAATTACTTCTATAAAGAGAAACTTCCCCTCATCTACTATTTGGTTACCCAGTAGTACAGCCTGCATAGGAAAGACAGATAAATGCTCAAAGATAATTATATGTCTTTATTAATTTTCAAAATACTGAATTTGCTCATGACCATACTCCAAAAGTGACCAATTAAATTTGTTTTAGTATCATTATGAACTCATGGAATTAAACATATTTGAGGTATTCAATCCATTGAAGTTTTGCCGTTATTGATGCTAAAAGTGTCCATCTTTGGCCAGAAGGAGCCTCTTCAGTTGACTTCTGAGTCCTTCTGACACTATCCTAGCCATCTTTGAGGACTTCCTTCCCATCTGGTACGATAGGCTCCTCATGTTCATTTCCTATCCCAGCCCTGGAATTAACATTTCTTCATGGAGCCCTAGTCTTCTGTCGGGAAATGGAATTTCAAGACTAAGATCTGGGCACCGAGGGTGTTCACTGCTACAGGATTGATTATTATTCCTAGGTCTTTTCAGAGATCAGAGCTAGGGAATAATGTTTTCTGTTAGTCTTAAAGATAAAACATATAAGTTCATACTGATACTTTCAACTCAAATTCAGGGCTGTGGGGCTTTTGCATAACCTCTTATTTCTTCCACCTGCATCTCCTTTCTTCCATGCTAAGAATCTCATTTCTCAAATACACCAAGAAAGGGACTTCCCTGGTGGTGCAGTGGTTAAGAATCTGCCTGCCAATGCAGGGGACACGGGTTCAATTCCTGGTCTGGGAAGATCCCACATGCCGCAGAGCAACTAAGCCTGTGTGCCACAACTACTGAGCCTGCGAGCCACAACTACTGAGCCCACACACACAACTACTGAGCCTGCACACCACAACAACTGAGCCCACGTGCTGCAACTACTGAAGCCCGCACGCCTAGAGCCCATGCTCCACAACAAGAGAAGCCACCACAATGAGAAGCCCGCGCACGGCAACGAAGAGTAGCCCCTGCTCGCTGCAACTATAGAAGGCCTGTGCTCAGCAACGAAAACCCAACGCAGCCAAAAAAGAAGACACCAAGAAATATATATATTAGAATTTCACATAATTTCTCATTGGCTTCATCCCACATTGCACACACAACAGTCTCAGAACACCAATACCAATTCTCTCGCCAGCCAAATGATTGCTGAAAACAAGTTAAGATTGTTTGTTTGCAGTCCTTTTTGTCCTTAGGTCATATCTCTCTATAGGTGTACAGTCAAATCACTGTGTTTGGAACAGTTCCCCTGTGTGCTTACCCCACTAACCATATGCACACTTATGCTCATTTGTTCCATTTTACTTTTAGGAATTCTTTCTTTCTTTCTTTCTTTTTAATTTTTTTTTGCGGTACGCAGGCCTCTCACTGTTGTGGCCTCTCCCGTTGCGGAGCACAGGCTCCGGACACGCAGGCTCAGCAGCCATGGCTCACGGGCCTAGCCGCTCTGTGGCATGTGGGATCTTCCCGGACCGGGGCACGAACCCATGTACCCTGCATTGGCAGGTGGACTCTCAACCACTGCACCACCAGGGAAGTCCTATAATTTTGTTTTTTACATAAAATTTTTACTTGGTTCCAAAGTCAAATACACAAGCAAAGCTTTATTCAAATAAGTCCAGCTTTTCTCCCCATCTCCTCCCCACTGTACTCTCCCTACCCCTATAGGTAACCACTTTTCATTGATATATCCATTGCTTGTCTGTTTTAAATATAAGTAGATACATTTGTATGTTTATATATTTGTATCCCTGCCTTTCTTAGGTAAAGACTATACACACATTCCTTTTTGGTTTTTAAAATTTTCTCTGTTTTATTTACTTTTATTTTATTTTATTTTATTTATTTATTTTGGCCGGGCTGTGTGGCGTGCGGGATCTAAGTTCCCCGACAAGGGATCAAGTCCGTGACCCCTGCATTGGGAGCACAGAGGCTTAACCACTGGACCACCGGGGAAGTCCAACACATTCCTTTTTTACTCAGAAATATGTCGTAAGTGGAGAGATATCCCTCATTCCCTTCTACAGCTGCCTAGTACTTCTTTATTCGACCAGCCTTTTGATAGACAAGTGGGCTGTTTCCCATTACAAAGTCCTGCAATTAATTGATTTTTGTATTTTGGTCTGAGGTCATTTGGATGCAAATCCTAGACATTATCTTTTCACAGAGAAATCTTTCTAAAGTACAGATGTGGTCAGGACTCTCCTCTGCTTAGAATCCATCAATGGCTCCTCCTCACTCTTAAGATAAAGTCCAAATTCCCTAGCTCAGCAGACAGTGCCCTACCAGATCCAACTTGCCCAGCTCACCAAGCCACCTGCTGCCGCTCTCTCCCCAGCACCTCTCATGCCCCTCTCCACCCAGGAGGACAGGTGCATACTTCTGTAACCAAGCAAGAAGGGCTTGTGTGTCCACAGCGCAGAAAGTCAAACTCCTGACAGCGTGCGTTAGCAGAAAAGTGAGGGTTTATTGCAGGGCGCCAAGCAAGGGAGTGGGAGACACGCCTTAGATTCACTCCCACTCCGTCTTTGAGTTAGAGGGTTTTTTAAGGGGAAGAACAAAGAAGCTGGGGTTAATCACGGTCTTGTGACATTTCTTAATCGTAGTTTCAGGAGTCAGGATGTCTCTGGTTTACTATCTCTGGCCAGGTGGTCCATGGCTTGGGGGTCTGTTAGCTCATCTTGTCCTGGAGAAAAAACCTGAGTTTGTAGGTTAACGATGTTATCGACAACAGCAGTTTTAGTCATCTGACTCTGGTTGATTAGTGTTCAGTTAGCACAGGATTGAGGTCAGAGGGAGCAAGAAAGGGAATAATTTTAGATAGAGAGGTTAATCAAACTCAGCAGGGGAACTCAGTTTTAGGGGTCTTGGTTTCACTACCCCTGACTTCATGCTGCTTACGTATTCTCTATTGTCTGCTTAGAAGGCTGTTCGTTCTTCTTTTATTCACCTTCTTTTATTCAGCCTGTGTAAACCAGTTGCTATCAGTGCATGGATGCCTGAACTGTGATTTTTCCCATGTTTATCCCCTCACCCCATGGTTCCTTCAGAGCTGAAGCTGACAATATCCCCAACGCCAAGCAGAAGCCCAGCAGCTCTATGTGTTTAGTAAATGTTTGTTGAGTGAATGAACAATTGTCTTTCCTTTCAAATAAACAAAATCAGCTTCAGGTCACAGTCATGCCTCTCGCCAACCAGAGAAGAAGCTGCACTATAATGAAATCTCCTTGGTGTTTTCTTTTTGTTATTCTTCTGAAGGAGAAAATTTCTGCCCATTAGGTGTTTATAAGAGAGGCCAAAGCTATCATCACTGTGGAAAAAAAAAAAAAAAAAAAAGGACATTATAATCCAGAAGCTCAAGTAGTCCAAGAATTTTATGACAAAAACTCTGGTTCTGTTGGAAAAAAACAGACTCAGAGCCAGCAATGTTGGGCAGAGAAGTGAAGGCCCTGGCTGACAGCCCTCCCTACCGCGGGTCCGGGGTCCATCTCACATTTGGTCCCTTCAGAGTTCAGGAAGGCCCCCTCTTCACTTCTGAGACCCCCACCAGGGCAGGCCCAGACAGCATCTGGGTCACTTTCAAGGTGGGTCTCTCACAGCTTGGAAAACCCATTCCATTTAGGTCTACTTGTTGGCTCAGGCTTTAGTCTGCCTGCCTTTTTTCCTGTCTGCACTGAAGGTGGCTAAAGACAGGCGTGTCCTGCTCGGGGCCTCTGCCCTCGCATGCCACTAGGAATCAAGCCTCAGCATGCAAAGTCCTGACTGTGCACCATCCCTGGGGAGGGGCGTGTGAGGCGTGTGGCTGCATGCATTCTTAGGTTTTTCTCATCTTCTGTAACCATTGCTATTTTGGTGACACACATCCAAGGAAGCTCGTGGGCAGCTCAAGAGAAACCTGGGGAGAAGAGAGAGAAGTTCTGGTTTGAAAAGAGGTCAAAGAACCACAGAATCAGAGGAGCTCATATTGCAAGGGATTTTGGTACTCACCTAGGACGTTCCAAAGAGGATGTGTCCCAGGGATCACAAAAGAGGCCCCTGTTTAATCTGCTTTATAAATTTAAGTACCAAGGGGTACTATCTCACTTGAAGAAAGAGTTCTGACTTTTTTTAAGTCTGCAAAATATTGACCCTCGTGCAGCTTCTTGCCTGATACAAGAACTTCCTTTATTATGGCGTCTCTGTTACAGGGTCACCTAGACTTACATGCTCCCGGAGCCAGGGGGCTCCCTATCGCCCCTAAGATGCCATCCCATTGTCGGGCAGCTCTAATGATCAAAAGGATCCCCGCACACCTCTCCATGGTTCTCTGCATTGGTCCTGTTCCTGGTCAACCTCCCCAGGTCCAGGCTGTGGCCTGTTGAAGGCGGAGCTCACCTCCTCCCTGCTCTCCCCACCTCACTTCTCCCTATTAAATGTCCTAGGGTCCTTGGTCTGCTCCTTTGATATTTAACAGATCATTACCTGCCCTAAAGGGATTCTCTTGTCAGAAGTAAAAATGTTTTATGGCTATCACTTCAATTTGCTGTGCTACTGATTCAAAATAGCAGCTGTGTGTCTCTTTAATGGGTTTTATTTTTCTTCCCAGTTGTTGAGTGCTCTCCCTTTTCAAAGGTGTGAAGATTCAAAGCAGACTCTGGCAGGTCTGAGATTTCCTCGCCAGGCGTTTGTTTCACAGCACTTGCCTCCCTCTCCCCCTCCTGTTATGGAGGCTGTGGCTGTCAGAGAGTAACCGCAGCCCTTAGAGTGAGGCGAATTCAGACGCACAGAAACACAAAGCCGACTTTCTAAACTATTATTAGCAAAGCAATTTGAGGACCACACCAATAGAACAGCAGGCCAGATACATGGTTCGCACACTTGACCCCTAGAATTACCTGGAGGTCTTGTTAAAACACACTCCTGAGTTCCTGATTCAGAAGCTCTGGGTGGGGCCTGAGAGTGTGCATTTCTTACCTGTTCCCAGGTGATAGTAATGCTGCTGGTCTCAGAACTACACTTTGAGAACCACTGGATTAAATGGAGAAATACCCCAAAGAAAGCAAGATTTCAAAGAATGGAAGTGTTTCTAAGTGCCCCGTAGGAAAGCGTGCAGCGGGACCCGCATGCTCCACAGGTGCCTGAGTTCACCGAGGTTCCTTCCTCAGGTGCCTCATCTCCCCCACCAGCATCACCTCCATGTGCAGTCTCGCAGGGCTGGAAGCGGAGCAACGGACACATTAGCCTTGTTTGCTGACCATTTCATCTCAGAGCCCAAGGGAAACTGCTCTTCTGGACCCAGTTTTGGCCCTTAGGGAAAAATGGGCAAGAGAACAGCCATTTCGTCTTGGAGGTGGCAATAATCAAGAGAACGGCCCTCAAGCATTTCAACAACACTCCCGTGTATGCCTGAGGGCCCTGCAGATGTGTCTTAGGGACCTGAACAAGGAAAATTTCAAAATTCTGAGAAATATGGTTCCCAGGAGATGTGGTTCCTAAGAGACGAGAAACACTTTAACATAACTGTAACAGCGACCTGACTTTGCAATCCTAGAGGATGCTAGGAAGGAAGAGAAGCTGGGCAGGGAAACAAAGTAGGAGGCTGGGCTGTCATCAGGGCAAAGAGGTGTTAGAGTCTGGGGAATTTGTTTTGTTGGTTTTTAAAATATTTAACACCACCTGAGCATCAAAGACTGACAACAGACTGTGAAATCTCCTAGTCCCAAAGAGAGCTGGCAATTAAGTTTAAAGGGCAGGAGCTGTCAATTGGTGGCCAATATATATATAAAAGAAACCTTCATCTCTGGCACCTCACCTTGCAGCCTTATCAAAGGTTTGCCCTTCTGTTGCTTTGAAAGTCACTTTATTGAGATTTTGAAATGCCAGGGTTTTCAAATCTGCAGCAGCAGCTATCAGAACTTAAAGGAGTTTAATCAGGTGTGTATTTCCTGTTTTAACTTCTAAGAGAAACTGCTACAGTACTCACTGAGGTTTGACAAGAACTGTTTCACAGCAGCGGGTTCCAGAGCTTTCCTTCACATTGTATCTTGGCCACGCTTGCTTCATCTCTCTAGTATTACCTAGCAAGGAAAGAATTTCCTTTTTTTTTTTTCCTAGTCTAAACATTCCGCATGAGAAAAACAGTCTGCTTCTCTGTTGAATAATAGGCCCCAAAGCCTGTTAATAAAAATCAAAGTCTGTTTAGAAATTAACAGTAGGTAAGAATCACATCATTCATGTTAATCGTATTTTCGCTACCTGATAGGGCATAAAAAGTAGATTGTCTTTCTGAGTTTGCTTTGAAGGAGTTGGTTCTGTCTCCAAAATGTCTCTACCATCTGTTGCAACCACAGTTGTCTTCCCTAGGGCTCGTTATTGCTTCCTAGATGAGTCAACCCCCTCTTACATGATCTCCCCACTTCCACTCCCCTTTCCCTTCTCATCTTGCTAATGATCATTCTCCACACACTCCCCCAAACACAGATCCTCTCCTAGGGCCCACAGATCAGCTCCACACACCTCTTGGGGGAGTGGAGGAAGTGCACCAGGGAAGCACCCTGGGCTACCTTCAAGGTGGGTTTCCTGTACCTGACCTGCCTTTCCAGCTCCACCTTGCCCAGTCTCACAGTTCAGCTCTTGCCTCAGATGCATTGCTTATTAAGTCACGCAACCAGGAGTGCATTCATTCGTCAGCACACACTACACCCCGATTTTGATCTTGGGCAACAGGTTAATAATAACAATAAGAACAGCCAATATTTACTGAGGACTCTCTGTATGCCAGGCACTGTGCTAAGTCCTTCCAGGTAAGAACTCATCTGACTCACACATGACTCTACTAGGTAAATACAGCAACTCATCAACTCCATTTAACAACCATGAGACAGAGACTCAGAGAAGTTAAGCAACTTGCCCAAGTTCAGGCTTCACAGTTCATGGTTCATTCATTCATTCATTCAAATAGTTTTTGGAGCACCTATTATGTTCCAGGCATTGTCCTAGATGCTTGGAAAACATGAGAGAAGAACTCTGCCCTCATGGAGCTTACATTCTGGTGGAGGGAAATGGACCCGAGAACAGACGTTATAAGTAAATTATATAGTGTGTTCGAAGGTGATGAGTACTATGGGAACAAAAGAGGAGCAGAATTTAGGGAATGACGAGTCAGTATGTGGGCGGCAGATTACGGTTATTAAATAGGGTGGTCAGGGTGGCTGCATTAAGCAGGTGACTTTTTACCAAGACCTGAAGGAAATAAAAGGAGTTACCCTATGCTATCTGGGGGAAGAGCG
>NW_006797029.1:149510-160320 GCF_000442215.2 Lipotes vexillifer | reverse complement strand
AAGAGCGTCCTTGAGAGAGGGAAGAGCAAGTGCAAAAGTCCTGAGACTGGAACGTGCCAAGTGCCTGGTGTGTTTAGGAATTGTAATGGTGACCAATGTGGAGGGAGAGGAGTGACTAAGGGCAAAGAGCAGGGGATGAGGTCAGAAAGATATGTGAGGAGCCAGATCGTGCAGAATCCTGTAGCTATTTGGTTCTTACTCTGAGTAAAATGGTAAAGTGGTGGGGTGGGCGGGACCAAGTCTATTCTCTGGCCGCCTAGTAGGAAAGAGATTATGAAGAAGGGGAGTCAAAGATGGAAGCAAAGGAATAAGAGGCAATTACATTAGTCCAGGCAGTAGTAGTGGAGGGGTGAGAAGCGTCTGGATTGGACTCTAAAAGTTTTGGGCTTCGGAGAGTGATTTAGAGACCTGAGTGCCTAACCCCGCCTTCCTCTAATTCTACTCTGCCTCCTTGCAGGTAGTTACACAGGAGTCTCTTTAAATTATCACAGATTCATTTGAAATCACACACCCCAAAGAGGAAATAGTTCATTTAACTTCATGTAATACTAGCATTACAGTTTCTAAAAATAACTTTCACCTTTTAAATTTCCTACAGACACTTTTTGAAAGTTAAATCCATCATCTCCACTTTTAAATTCCTCTCACAAAAAGGCTGTGTTTCTTCCTGTCTGTTTAAATCATATTCCACACTGAAATTGGTTATGTAACTAGGAATGAAAACAATGTCATGCCTTACTTTTCGTATGTCTCCTGGCAGATTGCTACAGGAGGTGGAGTGGGGAATCAGTAAGGTCATAACCATAAAGCAATTTAATCTACTTTTTCTTAATTAAATGGGAAATATAAAATAAATATAAAACACACTCCATTTCCAACTGGTTGCTAGGTAAAGCAGGCAAAGACAAAGCGTCAGAGCTGGAAGGAAATATGCAGATCGACTCCTCCGATCTCTTCCATAGCCCTCTGATGAGAAACCAGACCTGGGAACAAAGAGAGCTGCCTGGATTGCACTGAGGTTCAGTGGCTGAAGCTCAGGTCCACCTTCAGACACCAGCCTGGTGCTTTACCCAGACACAGTCTTTTCTGTGTCAGAAAAGACACAGCAAACAAAATTATGGGCTTTCAAACCTAGACTGTTAAAGCAATATGCAGAGCAACTAGACCAGTGTTTCTAAGGGCGATTTTGCCCTTGGGGGACTTCTGGCAACGTCTGGAGACGTTTTTTATTATCTGTTAGAACTGAAGTGAGGGTGCTACTGGCATCTCACAAGTAGATGCCAAGGATGCTGCTAAACATCCTACTGTGTAGAGACCTTCCTTGTCCCCAACAAAGAATAATTCAGTCCCCAAAGTCAACAGTGCCAAGATGGAGAAGCCCTGAACTAGAACCAGTTTGTCAACACTCAGCTGCATTTTAGAATCACCTGGGTGTCCGCAGACCAATGAATCAGAATCTCTAGGAGAGGGGGGTCGAGCATCAGTGTTTTCGGAAAGCTCTCCAGGTGATCATAATGTACCCAAAGTTTGAAAATCACTGGTTCAACCCCTACAAATTGGAAAATGAATCAAACCACCAACCGAAGAAGATATTTAGCCCTTACTGTGTGCCCACCAGAAACTGGAGGAGATATAAAGCACTTCACAGCACAGTCCTTGCCTTAGGGAGCTCACAGTCTGGATGAAGAACAGACCAGGAATCATTATCATTTGTTGTGGGTTATTTAGGTGACGAATGAAGATCCACTCCTTCGGGATCTTCATTCCCGAAGGATGAAGTGGAGGAAGGGCTTTAGCAAAGAGAAGGCAGCAAAGAGAAATCAGAGGGCTCCTGAGTTGTCGCCAAAGGTGAGTTTATTGGTGGGACTACTTTATTCATTTTGCATCTTTGTATACGTTTACTTCTATGATCAGAAAAAGTCTTAATTTTTTCAGTCTGCTAGAATTGGGTTAACCTCTTAAGGTATGTTACTTTACCCTCCAAACTATAATTATACATGATTTAATAATATTAAATATAATGTATGTGCATTACTAAGCCCAGAGAGACTGCTTTATTGCTTTTTAAAAAAAATTATACAAGCAATTTGGTGTAATTGATACATTAAGAAAATAATTGTCCCCTTACAGTTATTGGGTTAACTAAACCCGTCTTTCCCATTGGGAATTGTGTCCCTTAAGGATATCTTGTTCAGATTCTTTAACTTGCCTGTCATTTTTGTGGTTACAACTCCTTCACTTCACAGTATAGGACACAGTATTTAAGACATAGTTTTTTTCATTTTTAAACTAGTGTCTATTCAAAGCCTGTTTCCCCTCCTCCCTAGAGGCACTGGCGGCTATAGGCAGTGGTTTTCAACTCTAAACAGACCCAACGCTCCTTGTAATAACAATTATGTGGTTAATAGCTGCTTTACTGTGTTGAAATAGAATTCATATGTAGTATAACTTATCTACATATAAAATTTTTTTAAATCAATATATATTGATTGTCCCTTCTCCCCCATGTATTCTCCATGCTCCTATGGCCTGCTCTGGGCCCAGAGAGGCAACCTCCACAGACTGTATCCACCAGGGGTTCCTGTTGCATTAGACCAATAGGAGGCACTGATACAAAGGCCACAGCAAAAGGAGAGAGGTGAGGGTATTTATTTTATTTAGGTATTTATTCCCTGCCCCACTGAGGTACCCACAGTGTTGACATATCTCTGTAGACATATAGTCACAGCTCATGTGTGTGTGGGGCAAGGGGTAAACTAGCCTGCTAAGGCTGCCATAACCACAGGCTGTGTGGCTTCAACAACAGACATTTATTTTCTCACAGTTCTGGAGGCTGGAAGTCCAAGGTCAAGGTGCCTACAGGGTTGATTTTTGGTAAGGCCTTTCTCCTTGGCTTGAAGACAGCTGCCTTCTCTGTGTCCTCACATGGCCTTTCCTCTGTCCCTGGTGTCTCCCTCTCTTCTTATATGGACACCAATCCTATTGGATTAGCTCCCCACCCTTTCGTCTTTAAAGGTCCTGTCTCCAAATACAGTCACATCCTGAGGTACTGGGGGTTTAGGACTTCAGAGTATGAATTTGGAAAGGGTATTATCTCAACATGTAAATACTTGGGAATGACTGTCCCCAGAAGGCATCTTGAAGTACTGCTGTCAGCTCTTTGCACCATGAATGGGCTTGGGTACAAACGCAGATGGACACCGGGGTTTTTATCAGAGACTCAAATACCACTAGCGGCCATGTCATTTGGGACCTGGTTTTCTGCAATGGTGAACAACTCCTGGAAAAGTTCTAAATAAAAGGAAGCCCAACCTTCCTTTGATTTACATAGTAGTTGAATTTCTGGAAATGCAGTGTACATTAAAACCATGTAAAAAATATTTTGTTTAAAATGGAGTTTGCTTCTAGGCTCAGATGATCATATGCAGGTCTTTTATCTACATGAACGTCCACTGGGACATTCTAAAACCATGTGGGACGAAGGACACTTATTTCTTGTGCAGGACTGTCCCAAAAATGGCAGGGCACCTAGGACCCCTGACCCTGCCCTTCAAATGCTCCCAAAGTGCCCCCAGGGTGTGCCCCCCAAGCACAAAATTCCAGGAGATTGCAAGTGGGGTGGGGTAGTTGTGGCCTCTGCTGCCCTCTGCTCCTTTCTGGTGCTGGAGTCTGGGAGGAGAGGTGGAATGGCAGGGGGTGGGGAGAGATCACTGTCTGTAGTGAGGATTCTCTCCTCTCTCAGGTGGTTATCATGATTCTGTGGCTCGCAGTGACCGATTAAGCAAGTCTTCTGTGGAACTCATGTGAGTTTGATGTTTTCTTTTTTAAATGATCTTTTTGAGATATAATTCACATACCAGAAAATTAAAGTGTACAACTCAACAATTTTTAGAGAGTTGTGCAACTATCACCGCAATCTAATTTTAGAACATTTTCATCACCCCCAAATAAATCAGGGACTCAATAGCAGTCGTTATTCATACTGTACCCCCAGCCCTAGGCAACCACTAATCTACTTTCTGTCTCTGAAGACTTTGGAATCATACAATATGTGGTCTTTTGTGATTGGCTTCTTTCACTTAGCAGATTATATACAGGTTCATCCATGTTGTAGTTTGCATCAGTGCTTCATTCCCTCCTATAGCCAGATAATATTCCATTGTATGAATATACCACCTTTTATTTATCCATTCATCAGTTGATGCACATTTGGATTGATTCCATGCTTTTGAGTATTATGAGTAATGCTGCTGTGAACATCTTGTACAAGTTTTCGTGTGTATGTATGTTTTCATTTTCTCTGGATATAGACCTAGGAGTGGAATTGCTGGGACATATATATTTCTATGTTTAACCTTTTAAGGAACTGCTAGACCATTTTTCAAAGCAGCTCCATAATTTTACATTCCCACCAGCAGTGTATAAGCGTTTTAATTTCTCCACTTCTGCACAAACGCTTGTTATTATCTGCCTTTTTGATTATATACATACCGAGTAGGTGCGACGTGATATTTCACCGTGGCTGTGATTTGCATTTCCCTAATGATTAGTGATGCTGAGCATCTTTTCAAGTGCTTGTTGGCCATTTGTATATATTCTCTGGATAAATGTTTATTCAGATAATTTGTCCATGTTTTAACTGGATAATTTATTGTTTTGGTTACTTTATTTTTAAAATTGAGTGGTAAGAGTCCTTTATATATCCTAAATATAAGTAGTTTATCAGGTATGATTTGCAAGTATTTCCTCTTATTCTGTGGGTTGTCTTTTCACTTTCTTAATGGTGTCTTTGAAGCACAAAAGTTTTAAATTTTGATGAAATTCAGTTTATCTATTTTTTCTTTTGTTACTTATGCTTTGGTGTCATATCTAAGAAGGCTTCGCCCAAACCAAGGTCACAAAGATTTACTCATACAATTTCTTCGAAGAGTTTTATAGTTTCAACTCTTACACTTAGGCCTATGATCCATTTTGAGTTAATTTTTGTATATGGCTTGAGGAAGGGGTCCAACTTCATTCTTTTGCATATGGCTATCTAGTTGTCCCAGCACCATTTGTTGAAGAGACGATTCTTTCCCCACTGAATTGTCTTGGCACCCTTGTCTATAAACATGGTTTTATTTCTGGACTCTCAATTCTACTCACTGATCTATAAGCCTATACTTATGTCAGTGCCACACTACTTGATTACTATACCCATATGGGTTCAAAAATGGACCTTCCAAGGGCCTCCCCCATTTCATACTTCCCCTGATATGGGAGATCCAGCTCCTTTTCAACCTCTCTCATTTGCTCCATTGCAAACACCACAGGTATTTACCCCATATCCTCTTACTGCTGGCCCACAAAGCAAACAGTCCTCACAGATGAGATAATAAGCCCATTTTCAAGGACTTCTCAACTCATGAAAAGCTCAAGTATTCATATATGCCAAAAGATGGATGTTCAGGCTCCTTCAACACTGAGATATGGATTTGGGAGTCTCATTTTAGAGAAGTTCTCCAAGTTATGGGGGTAGTGGAAATAGTCTGGGCAAAGTGTGTAAAGAGAGAAAGCCATGGATAAAACCCCAGGTGGTGGACGAAAAGCCAATAAAAAAGTCTGAGAAGTAGTGATCAAACAGGAAGGAGAAAAATTAGAAAAGCATGGCATCATGAAAACCAAACGAAAAAAAGCATTTTTCAGGAGGCTGCAATCAGGAGACATATGCTCAAGAAACCTTATGTAAGCTCCATAGTTGAGCTTCTGTTTGGACTGTGTTGCCTTAGGAATGCCAACCCAGGTGAGCAAGCAGGAAAGGGGATCCAGTTTCTCTAGTTGGAGCCAGCAATGGTTTGGATTCAAGGTTTCTGTCATCAAAACTAGATGTTTCCTCTCCTGTGATCCTGTTTGCCTAGGATACTATCCTACCCCTATCATTGGTGAACTCTATTCTCTCACGCAGTTTTGAATAGAGTCACTGTACACCAAAGTGTTTCTGGTCCCTTTCTCTTCTGCCAACCTGTTCAGTTATAATGTAAACTTCATGTGATACAAATACAATTGAAAGAGAAAATATTTTTTCTGTTTTAAAAGCTCTCAAGAGGGTAGGGAAAGAAACCAACAGGTAAGATAATATTGATGGGTATGGAAATTTACAAGGCAGGTTAGTAGTGGGAAGGAAGGGATTGAGAGCACAAGAGGTCATCAGAATACTGAGTATCTGGAGGAGGATGGGACGGGGGTTAGGACTCAGAAAGGCAGAGACAAACTGGTGGCCCTACACTTTTGCTATACGTGCCTATTCTAGATCATTTTATCACCAGAACCAAAATGATCTTCTCAAAGTCAACCTGATAATATCATACACTTGGTGGCATTACCCACTAAACTCTGAAATGACCCACCTGGTTTCCTGCCATTACCTCCTAATTAAATCCATCTGCAGAACCAACAGTTGCTAAATGGTGTACAATCAATCCTATTGTTAGAAGGTATTTTAGGGGGAGGGCTAATTCTTAAATTTTGATGTATTCTTGAAACTCTTCTTAAGTTTGAAATTATAACTTTCACTTAGATTCACCAACTGTTTATATTTTGCCCCATTTGCATCCTTATTCTCTCTCTTTCCCCTCCCTCCTCCTCTCTATGCATGAACATGAACACAGACCTTTTTTTTCCCCTGAACTATTTGAAAGTAAGTTGCAGACATCATACTCCTTTCTCTTCTAAAAATACTTTGCTAAGAACAAGGACATTCTCATAAATACCCACTGTTCAATTGTCAAAATAAGGACATTTATCATTGATACAATATTAACCACAGAACATTTTCAAATGTCAGGATTGCTCCATTAACAACATTGATACCTATTTTCCTTTCTTCAGGATCCAGTCCAGGATCACATGCTGTATCTAGCTGTCATAGTTTTTTAGTCTCTTTTAAACTAGAAGAGCTCTTTGGCCGTTTTTGTCTTTCTTGACCTTGTCATTTTTGAAGAACATAGGTCAACTATTTTGTGGAATGTCTCTCACTTTGTGTCTGTGAGTTTCCTGTGGTTAGATTCAGACTATGTAATGTTGACCCTTGAACAACGAGGGGGGTTAGGGGTGCCAACTCTCTGCACAGTGGAAAATCTGAGTATAATTTTCACACGGCCCTCTCTGTCAGCGGTTCCTCTGCACCCCCGGATTCAACCAACAGCAGATCATGTAGTACTGTAGTGTTCACTACTGGGAAAAAAATCCATGTGTAAGTGGACCCCCGCAGTTCAAGTCCATGTTGTTTAAGGGTCAGCTGTATTTTTGCAGGAATACCACAAAAGTGATGGTGTGTCCTTCTCAATGACCATATCAGAAACACACAATGTTGGTTTGTTCCAGTATTGGTGATGTTAACTTGGACTTCTTGGTTAAGGTGGTGTCCACCAGGTTTCTCAGCTATAAAGTTACTATCTTTCTCTTTATAATGAAAAAGTAGGGCTTCCCTGGTGGCGCGGTGGTTGAGAGTCTGCCTGCTAATGCAGGGGACGAGGGTTCGAGCCCTGCTTTGGGAGGATCCCACATGCCATGGAGCAACTGGGCCCATGAGCCACAACTACTGAGCCTGCGCGTCTGGAGCCTGTGCTCCCCAACAGGGGGGGCCATGGCAGTGAGAGGCCCGCGCACAGCAATGAAGAGTGGCCCCCGCTTGCCAAAACTGGAGGAAGCCCTTGCACAGAAACGAAGACCCAACACAGCCAAAAATAAAAATAAATTCATTAAAAGAAGGCTCAACATTTAAAAAAAAGTAATTTGTGTGAAGATACTTTGAAACTGTAAATATAATGTTCCTCATCAAACTTTCACCTACTAGTTTTTGCATCCCTTGATGATTTTCTAACTCCAGCATTGTTTTACATTTATAAGTTGGCATTCTACTATATGGAAGAGCATTCCCTTCTCCCCCATTTATTTTTTAATTCATTACCTTATTTCACTATGGACTCATAGATTTTTATTTTATTCAAATGTTATAATCTATTATCATGATTTATTTTGATGCTTAAATTATACCATATTTGGCCAGTGGGAACCCCTACAAGCTGAGTCCAGCATCGTTTTGATATGTCCCCCTCATTCTTCTTTCAAGGAATTTTAAGAATTCCAGTTTAGTCATTTAGTTGACTCAACTGGCCTCTGGTTTGCTCAGACCTCATGGCTAAGTCTAAGAAACAAAATGCAAATGAGATCTAACTAGCAGTAGGACTTTTCTCACAATCTGCACATTGCATTTATTTTTAAAGCATTTAAGATTGCATTATATACTTTGCATTATTTTATGCTACTAGCTTACAGTCACATTAAAAATCCAGCTCTTTCAGTATAAATTAACAGTAAAGCTTCTTAGTCATCATGGCAATTGAAATCCTGCTCCAAACAAACTTAAATGCTAGACAAAATACAATCCAAAACATTGAAGAATATAAATCAGAGTATAAGAGCAAGAAAGAGAAATCTCCAGGTACTAGAACAAAGAAGGAATAAAAACAAAGAAGGAATGAACAAGGGCACAATGGTTCACAGGGGAATCACATACGGCACCTGAATACGGGCCTTAACCACTGGGGCTGAGGTCTTAATGCCAAAGAAAAGGAAAGGAGATGCTTCTTCTACAGTGGGGAGATGGCCAGGACCATGAAGGAGGCTCTCTTTGAAATGAAGACTAGAAAAACCCACTCACTGGTCTAAAAAGTAACAAGGAACTAGAGTATCTGCCAATCGTGGGTAGATAAGGTAACCAATGAGAAATTAGACACCAAAACTGTGCCCATGCAGATATATGGAGTCCAAATTCACACTACTGTGAGGTACAGAAACTTCAGGCTAAGAAATTTAACACAGAAACCTGTCTAGAACTGATAAAACCCACAGGACCTAACAAATGACATTTCTACAACCTTGGACACACAAGACTCTATGCAAACAGCTCTCACTAAATGTGAATTCAGTCAAAACTTGCAAACCATAATGAGGGAGAGTCAGTGGACTGACAAATGGGAGTACACCTAGAACTAACAGAATAATCTCAAAGATACTTAAACAAATATATTTAAACATCCAAAGAATTTTTTTTTAAAGAGAGACCACAAGGCAAGAACAGGCTGAGACATTTAAAAAATTACAGTCATTGAAACAAACTGATATTATGTCAGCTTTCTCTCATCTTGTGTCACTAGTAACTTCATTCAGTAAATATCTACTATGTGCTAATCACATACTGGGCACTGGAAACACAATGATAAAGATACAGCTGCAGTCCTCAAGAAACTTACATTCCATTCTTAACTTTAAGGGAGGATAACACATTGATTTCCAGATAAACTGTTATACTTTTTCTCTTTGTCATACAGGAAATTTTATAAATAAATGTTTATCTTGTCTTTAAATTGAGCAGGAAAGTGGCATTAATGCAAATCACCCTCATCTCTTTTCTAAGCTCGCAGTATTTGCTGTTTTGCTTTGGTGGGTTGTTTGGGAGTTAGGAGCTTTGCTGCGATGCTGGGGTTTAAAAAGTGGAGGGGCTGTGGGCTTCCCTGGTGGTGCAGTGGTTGAGAGTCCGCCTGCCGATGCAGGGGACGCGGGTTCGTGCCCCGGTCCGGGAGGATCCCACATGCCGCGGAGCGGCTGGGCCCGTGCACGAGCCATGCCGCTGAGCCTGCGCGTCCGGAGCCTGTGCTCCGCAACGGAAAAGGCCACAACAATGAGAGGCCTGCGTACCACAAAAAAAAAAAAAAAAGTGGAAGGGCTGAAGGAGCACAGATGGAAGACTAATTGCTGTATGCCGGTGACGTGAAATACCTGTAAACAGCTTAGTCACAGCTCAGCCTCAGCTTAGCCCAGCTTCCCTTTCCTTACCACCAAGAAGGCAAGTCCACAATTAAATATAATCAAGTTTTTTATTACAGAGTACTACAAATACAAATCAATCACTTGTATGAGGTCATTTGTTGTTAGACGGAACAACAAGACATCAATTCAGGCAGGCCAGCAGCTGGCACAAAAAAACACCTTTGTTCATGCTTTTAGTGTATCCTTGTAGGGAGATGGTCTCTTTACCTGTGTTACCAATCACTGCTAATGGTACTACACAGCAAAAGAATGATGCTTTACGTTCATTGGATCCTGGCCTCAGAAGAAAAGAAAAATATCTTTGTAGAACAAAATGGAACTAGGATGATTTTTTTCGTTTAGGGTACATAAAATCAAGACTAAAGGCTTATGTGATCTTTAAACAATCTCTTCAACCATTTTTTAAGTTTTATAAATTCAAGCGGTTTACTTTCGACAGCTCATGAACTATTTTTAGTTAATTTGAAATAAAGATATGGCGAACTCTAGGTATTTCACCATACTTGTTTTCCTCTGTACTTGAATTGTCTTTTTTTCCAAATCAAATTGAGACATTTTAGTAGCTGTTCTGGTGGCTCTTAAGTAGTTGAGCTACTCACTGATATCAGTTGTAAAAAATTTCACAGCAGCCAGGAAATCTGGCCAAATATTTGACAAAAACTCAATGTTGAAATGAAGCACACTAATTGTTATACTTTTTTCAAAAATTTGACTCTTACTGGCTTTCCCGAATCATTCTCCAAAGTTGAAAAGATCTTATGGAAGTTTAAGTAGAAATTTCTCAAAAGGAAATATGGTAACACAAAAACCTAGAGCAACAATGGTGTACATTCAAAACTGCAAAGTAACCTTAAGAGGCTATATATTGCATAATTCCAACTATACAATGTTCTGGAAAAGGCAAAACTAAGGAGACAGTAAGTTTAGTGTGCCAGGGGTT
>NW_006797029.1:101153-149500 GCF_000442215.2 Lipotes vexillifer | reverse complement strand
GCAGGAATGAATAAAGGCAGAGCACAGAGGATTTTAGGGCAGTGAAACTACTCTGTATAAAGGTGGATTTATCATTATACATTTGTCCAAACCCACAGAATGTACAAGGCCAAGAGTGAATCCTAATGTAAACTGTGGCCTTTGGGTGATAATAATGTGTCAATGTAGGCTCATCAATTGTAACAAATATACCACTCTGGTGCAGGATTTTGATAGTGGAGGGGGCTGTGCATATGCAAAGAGCAGAGCGTATGGGAAATAACTACCTTTTTGCTCAATTTTGCTGTGAATCTTAAGACTGCTCAAAAAATAAGGTCTGTTTTAAAAAAAACAAAACTGCAAAGGAAAGAACTAATAAGTAAGGCAAACATGACATCATGGCTTTTACTATGAATGTCCTGGCTTCCTTTAAGTTCATACCACAAACTAGAAAGTCATTTTCTGTCCTGTATATTTGCCCAATCAGAACCACATATGAACTGATTTGTGCAAATACTGCCAACTTTTCCATTCTGAAGTAGTACCTGAAGTCAAACAATGGAAGTAATTAAGTCCTTCAGCCAGAATCAGCTTATTCAAAAAGCCTCATTCTATCTTTACTCTCATTTTAAGTAATGAAGCAAAACCTAAAAGACCAGTTTTAAACATAATTTTTTTTGTGTATGTAGTACGCGGGCCTCTCACTGTTGTGGCCTCTCCCGTTGCGGAACACAGGCTCCGGACGCGCAGGCCCAGCAGCCATGGCTCATGGGCCGAGCCTCTCCACGGCATGTGGGATCTTCCTGGACCAGGGCACGAACCCGTGTCCCCTGCATCGGCAGGCGGACTCTCAACCACTGCGCCACCAGGGAAGCCCTAAAGTTTTATTTTTAAAGAGGCTTATTTAAAATTTAAATCCAAATAAAAGCCTTACAAATAAACTTTTCTATTTTGAATTAGCAGAAGATATAGAAACTCCATTCAAGTAGATGATGATTCTTCTCCATATGCTTATAAAAGCCAATTGTTTAATACTAAATCTTCACTCAGTAAGGATAGGCTGGGCTCTGCTGTAGTTTAAAAAACAAAAAACCAAAAAAACACACCAAAATCTTAGTAGCTTAACATAATAAAAGTCTATTTTTTGATCATGCAAAGTCCACTGATGGTCCAACTGACCTCCATGTGGTCACTCAGAAATCAAGACTACTTTGATCTTGTGGCTTCACCATTTCAAGTGAGGCATCCTCTACAATGCCATGGCAAAGGTTTGTCACTGGCCTGGTCTGGGAGTGACACTTACCACTTCTACTCACATTTAACTGGTCAGAACTAGCCCTTGCTCACCCACATGGGGGCTGGAAAGTGTAATTTTCTTTATGCCAGGAACTAAAGGAGTACAGATATTTGTGACCGCTAATAATGTCACCAAAATTCTTATATCTGCATGAAATCAAGACAATGTAGAATGCTAACTCTTAACTCATTAAGATAAAAAATGAAAGCCATATCCAATGATCTAACAATTCTGGTATAGATTTTGGAGAATCTAGTGAGTAAAACAAATGGTTAGCATGCTAATCAAACTGGTTATTCCAAATATCCCAACTTCAATAAGTCTGACAAGTAGCAGATGACTGATAATAGTATATCTTTAATTCTTAAAAGGCCAGACAGGTATTGTGTAAGTTAAAATGAAAACCATGTACTTTAGATACCAGGGTAAGCAAGCTATCACTAAAGTGTGAGAGGTTACAATTTGCATTCGCGACTCACATCAGCAGAGGTGGGAGCAGTAGAAAGGTAAGCTGATGCAGTTAATTCTATTAGAAAAGGGCTTCAGATTTTCTCTAGTAACTCATAAAGACTGGCTGAGCCCTCCAGTGCTGTGTGTGCTATAAAGGAGACAACTTTAGATTCGGAAAAGATTAATAGAATGCATAGCTGACCTCTTCACCCACAAAAGTAATTTAAGAAAACAGAAAGAAAAACTATCTGTGAGTCAAAGCTATGAAAAAACCAATTTCTCACCTTCTCACTTTTCTTACTCCCCACAAAGGTAATAAGTTGACTTCCTGAATAAGGTTAAAACTGACCATTTAGGTGTGGACAAATGCTTATCAAGTATGATTTTAATTTCAGTATGACTGATCTTGCACTCTACTGCTGATAACTAACCAGCTCTACTGGTGATTTCAACCTGTGTAGTTCTTATGATTATTTCTAGCCCCAAATAGCAAGACCACATTTGCCACAATAGCAACTGAAATGTGTCAGGTGCACATTCAATTATAATATGATTCTTTTATCTAGGAAAAAAAAAAAGGCAAAATAAGAATATGCAGCAAGAGTATAATTTAACAGAGTTTTGAGAACATTCACTCCCCAAATAAAATACAGGAATGGATGAGGTGAAGTAATGTATAATACAACAAAACTTTTGCTAAATTCAAGGTTTACCTGAAAGATTAAAGAAAAACAAACAAACATATAAAAAGATAGGACATTTCATTTTTAATCAATCAAAAAAAAGAAGAGTTCTGGACAATGTCAAATTCCACACACCATAATGCTATAGTTACACATTAAATATAATTACTATCTATACATATGCAAAAATATAAAGTTCTATTTGATACAATAAAACCTTTTATAGAAACCATTTTAAAATTAAGCAGAATTGGGCTTCCCTGGTGGCGCAGTGGTCGAGAGTCCGCCTGCCGATGCAGGGGACGCGGGTTCGTGCCCCAGTCTAGGAAGATCCCACATGCGGCGGAGCGGCTAGGCCCGTGAGCCATGGCCGCTAAGCCTGAGCGTCCGGAGCCTGTGCTCCGCAACGCAAGAGGCCACAACAGTGAGAGGCCCACGTACCGGAAAAAAATAAAAAATAAAAAAAAAAATAAAATTAAGCAGAACTTCTCAACATTAACATGTGAGGCATAAGTCCTTCTAAGTTTCCTTTAAAGGTTTTGAAACAAAAATGCTAAAACTAAATACAATGTCCTTCTGTCAGTTCCCAAATTAAATCTACTTAAAACAAAAATTGATAGCTCAGTCATATACTACTTAAATAATATTGTTCAGCCATCTCTAGAATCCTCCATTTTTTCAAGTATGGAAACAGAACTCAAATATTCCATAATACAGTACTAAACAAATGGAATATTTAGGAAAGACTCTGTTGTCATACGGCACAATATTGTTTCATTTCTTCAATATGTTTTGAAATAAATATCAGGTTTTTGTTTTACGTTTCTTCTAAAAGGCCAAAATTTTAATGTACATTAATCTTGACTGTGGTAAGATGTAAGAATGTAAAATATAACATCAACATTTTATCACAAAAGTAAAGCTGGTAACAAACTATAAAAGGAGCCAGTATTCTACTCAGATATACCCAGGGATTAAAGCTCATCGTGATAGAAATATTCATCATGAAGCTGTCTGCCATAATCTGTGGCTTCGCTGGTAAGAAACAAGTCCTGATTCTCCAGAATCTCTGCTTCAGACAGCTTTCTGTCACTATTCAAATCCACTTCATCAATTAGATGAAGAGCCTTTAAAATAAAACAAAACAAAAAGGTGTCGTGTAATAAGCATTTTCAGCAAGATGTTCACATTTTAATGTGATTTGATTTGTCAAAACCATTCAGGTATGCCAAGTACTCATTATTGTCTAAGTATCTAAAAATATTAACCATTGTGACCAGGCCTGTCTACAGAGTCTCTCATTACCTCCTTCCTTAATTTCTGCTGGGTTCTGCCTCCCCCCAACTCAAATCCAATTCAGGATATCTCAAAGTAAAGCAAAATTAATATAACTCATTTTGAGCCCCTATAGGTAAATACAAATTTTTATTATTCTGTTGTGCTATCAGATTAATACACGATACAATCTTAACTTCTTTGTCTCCTTGAAAATCTAAAACAATCTGAAACAGATCATAGATTTAAATCAATAAATAGCAATGCATTATTCCTAAATAAATAACTCCACTACTTCTTTCTTTGGCTTAAGATTTTGAATTTCCTTTACTACCAGTAGCACCAATTTGGGGATGAGAGAGTAATTCTGTAACACTTACCTCTTCTTGTGCAATGCCCTGATTATTGGGTACTACCCAAGACAACAGCTCTTGGGGATCAAGCCTGCCGTCAGCATCTTTGTCATAATCATTCAGGAATCTATCTTTCTCAACGAGTATCCACTCTGGATCTTCATTTGCTGCTTAATATATTAAAAAAGAACCCCAAGAACATAAACATGCATACGCAAGAATATCACATGTATCCAATAAGAAGTTTGGTATACCCCTAGAATAAAGGAAATGAATTTAAAGCTCACCAAATAAAGGAGGCCCAAAGAAACAGAGGTACTTAACTGAAAAGTACTGAAATAAGTATAAACTCTATAGTAATTTTCAAAAGTGATACTCAGAGTTTTAAAATTATTGCTTATTATCACTAACTAGTAATTTTGGTAACTGCTGCTACTTGTTCGGATACAGTTTTCCCAAGTTTGAGCTAGGTAATGTTTTTACGTACATCATGTGACTAAAGCTTCCTGCGTGCTCTTACAAAGCAATGCCATGTGTAATTTTAAAGTGACATTCACAATGTGATGCTTTTAAGCAACAATTCTGAAAAGACAGCTGCTTTCAGAAGAAGCTGCATTTAAAAACCCCTCAAATTTCAAACACTCAGTAAGCCACCTTCCAGTCTTACTCCAGTATTTATAGGATTCTGTATTTTCTTCTCTTTCAAGATCTACATGCAAGGGTACAGAAGTCTATTTAAAAATATCAACCTTTACTTCCTCACCCATTTGGATTGATGATTACATTGTATTTGTTTGAAAAGGAAGAAAAATGCTTGGATCTAGATGTGGAACTAAAAGTGAGTAAAAACAGCATTCTCAGATAAGCTTTAAGTCCCTTTGTTTCCCTTGTATTTTACTGAACTTGGCAGAACAAGGAGGAATCAGGCCCAGTTCTTCTTCCATTTTCCTCGGTCAAACAGAACTCTCAATGAGCAAGACTGGCTTTCAATTTCTTTCTTCTTCCCCACCGCCCCTTCCACACATCCCCAAGCTACTTACTTGGGTCCCGCCTGTAGTCACCAAGAAATTCTTCCAAAGTAACAAATCCATCACCATTTTTGTCATGTTCTTCTAAAGCCTCTTGAATGACAAATTCCTATTGCATGTCCGTTCACACACACACACACACACACACACACACACACACACACAGAAAAAAAAAATTAGTCACAAAAGTTTCAATCCCACCACCATCTGAATCAATGCCACTACAGAACTTATTTAGGAATAATTATTTTGGTTGTCCATACATACAAGACAATCTTTCTAAACATTGGAATTTAGAAGCAGGAATAAAACCCCCAATATTAAGTAGCTTAAAATTCAACATACTTAAGTTTCCATTATTGAGCACTCCACCTCGGCACTAAACTCACACTCCTATTTTCTGCGCATTACCCTCCTTCTGAAGAATGACGTATCTTACTACTTTTGTGTTCTTTAATTCCACTTTCCCTCAAATCTATTAACAACCCCAAAAGAACCATTGTCTTAGATGTCTTTGAATAGAGCTGCTGTTCTACCCCCAGACCTGAAATGGGACAGTCCCCTATACAACCTCAACTTCCCTGCTTCTTCTTCTACCAATCTAACCTATCCACAGCAGACTGCCCCCAAATCTGTTCCTCACGCTTACCAAGGCTTCTTACCAACCACTCCCCTCTGACCCAGAGATCACACCCTTTCTCGTTATACTTGACCCAAGATGACCCGGTTTAATGGCCAGCTGCTTCAGTACTTCCCTTATTACATTCCTATGTCCCCTTGTGTCCTCTTCTTATTATGCCAATCCCCATTTAGTACATCAGACTCACTTCACTTTCTCCTTTATTCCAGAATCAGAGAAAGATACAAAAATAGAAGCTAGTCCTTGTAAATTAATTTGCCATTTTGGTGGGCTCTCACTGCAGCTTGGAAGTCTATCTCTGCCTCACTTTCCCTAACATACACTCTACAGCTGTTTGTTGAAACCTCCATTTTCCTTGGGCCTCACCCTAACTCTCTCCAATACACTCTTGACAAAGACCCTCCTGTTTTTCTAAACATGGTACAGGTCTTCTGAAATGCTTCCTGGTTTCCCAGCATTGCATCCTCACCTTTAATTACCTCTATATATGCCTTTTCCTCTCATCATTTTACGCCTTTGATCTCAGCAGTTAAAGCTCTCTCCCCCTCTTCTCTAGGGTAAGCCCTCAACTGTCTTCCTAGATCCCATACTACCCCATTTCCTGAGTGCTTTCTTTCACTCTTAACTCCAGCCTCTCCCAAGGCTCCAATCTCTTTTCCACCAGCTCCTTCTTCTATGTCTTTAAAAACATTCAAGTCCCCAATGACTATGCTGCACTCTTTAGCCACCATCCTGGTTTTTCTTTTCCTCTCATAGGTTATACCTGACTGTTCTCGTTTCCTCGTTACCTACTGCCACCCAAATACCTTTCAATCTGGATTCTAGCATCACAACTATAGTGAAATGTATTCTCAAAAGTCTACCATTCTAGTCAAACCCAGGGGCTTTATCTACATCTGTATGAAATAACACTTAAATACAAGTTGTTGGCATTTTTTAAAATCAAATGTTACAGATTTTATATATAGAAACCAGGGGATCTTAACCTGGATATCCAAAGATTGGTTTTAGAGAGAGGATCTGAGAATCTCTTGAAATTATAATCAAACACTTCACGTGTATGAGCATGGACATACATAGGATTTTTCTGGGACACAGTACATAGTTTGTATCATATTTTTTAAAGGAGTCTGTGACCCAGTAAAAGGATCACTGATCAAAATGATTATTCCTCCATTCAAGTAATCCTCTTGGGAAACAATAGACTTATTACAATAATGTTGCCTTGGTTAAAATAATTTTTGGAACTACATGAAGGAAAATATCTTTAAATTCCAAATTTTAATCCAAAGTAGAATCACTTAGTTGATCTTGTACTCCTGCCTTTTCCTATATCAAATATATCCTTAAAGGGAAAAAGGGATATGCAAAAACAAGGTAAACAGGAATTAATGAAGCTGCTCTGAATGAGACACCAATTTATGGTCACACACCTTATATGCTGCCATCAAGGCCAACTCAGCACAAAGAACATACTTCCCCATACTGACACACCCCATTCTTCAATGGGCTTTCATTGTTAAGCAAGCCCCAAACCTCACAGTCATCTCTGACTCTTGCCCCCCTCCCTTCCCGTGCTAAGTCAGTCAACATTCCTGTCTATGCTTTCTTCAAAATGTTGGTCAAGTCTAATTCATTCCATTGCCACCTTGTATTCTGGGGCCATAACATATAATGCCTAAATTATTTCATTGCTTTCATTGGTCATTTCCCTCCTCAGTCTTCAACTTTTCCTTACTCCCCAGGTAATCAAGATCTAACATCCTCTGCCTACCATGCTAGGGCTCAATTTTTGGCCCTAATTGGCCCTAATTAAACAAATTGTGCCACTGTTCTTAAACTAGGTCATGAAAAACGTATCTGCAGCCTGGCTAACAAGGTAGCAGCAACTGACCATGACCCATTAAACAAAAAGCTACATCTCCCCTCCCTGAAATGTCCAGGGAACTAAGCCACAAGGCTGGAGGCTGATGCCAGGCAACAGACCTCAATATAAATGTTTAGCCTATTTTTTAAAAGCCATGTCTTATATTAATCTTTACCCTCCAATACGATAGTTTCTGTTCTCAAGAAGCTTATCAAGTCATAGGAGGGACTTAAGCAGTGTTAAATTAAACCTAGAGTCCAACAAAATTTTGAAGAGCTGGTACTTCTAAGCACTAAAGGGATGAGAGGACTCATTATGCCTAAAGTTGCAAAAACATCATTAGTCATTGGCAGCTGTACCCTACCCCCACACACCCTATGAAAAGGGATCCAAATGTGATACATTTTCCCAGACCAGAAGTTTTCACAAGTGATGCTATAAACTAAATAGGAAGTTCTAGTGTTACCAATACTGAAAAACCAGAGGAAAGTCAGAAAACTACAAAAAGACAAGGAAGGCACTGAAGATAATGTGGTTATGAAACAGAAACTAGCCAGGGAAAGACTGATGCTCATATATGTTACAGAGATTAAAGAAAACTCATTCCGTACCTTCTCCCTCCCAATAAGCATACCCCACCCCACCCCACCAGAAAACCTCCTTCTTCCCACTCCTTATCTCAAGCAGGGAAAACTTTAGATCTTCCAGTCTCCCAAAATTCTGTTTGCCATACAATTCATTTTAATTACTCTGTAAAAGCAAGTTTTAAAGTTCTGGTCATTCAAGAGGCGTCTTGAAATGTTTCTTCCTTACCGACATGTAGTCAACTTCTTCAGGATGCTCAAAAGCAATAAATTCTTCAAGATTCAAACCAGGACCTGAATCCTGGTTAGATTTTTCAAATCTCTTCTTGTCCTTTAAGTGAAGCTTTGAAAATTAAATATTGAACATGTTTAAAGGTCTCATCCATACCATAACATCATTAAAAATACTTTGAAAAATATAACTACGTGAAATCTAAAGTACATTTACACCCATTATCATATTTTATCTTCACATCATCCCTCTGAAGGTAAGTTGGGCAAATAACAAACATTTATTAGAAGCAGTACAGAGACACAGGCTCTAGAGTCAGAGAAACTCAGATCTGAATTCCAGCAATGCCACTCACTAGCTTATTACTTAGGGCAAATTGCTTAACCTCTCTGGTCTCCGCACCTATACAACTGGGATAATCTGACACCAAAAGCAAAAATAAACAAGCAGGACTACATCAAACTAAAAGGCTTCTGCAGAGCAAAAGAAACCATCAATAAAATGAAAGCTACTGAATGGGAGAAAATATTTGCAAATCATATATATGATAAGGGGCTGATATCCAAAATATATAAAAAACTTGTACAACTCAATACAAAGAAAACCAAACAGTCCAACTAAAAAAATGGGCAGACCTGAATAGACACTTTCCAAATACATACAGATGGCCAACAGGTAAATGAAAAGATGCTCAACATCATAAATCATCAGGGAAATGCAAATCAAAACCACAATGAGATATCACACCTGGCTGTTAGAAAAAAGACAAGAAATAACAGGTGTTGGTAAGGATATGGAGAAAAGAGAACTCTTGTGCACTGTTGGTGGGAATGTAAATTGATGCAGTTACTACGGAAACCAGTATAGAGATTACTCAAAAAATTAAAAATAGAACTACCACCTGATCCAGGAATTCCACTTCTGGGTATTCATCCAAAGAAAATGAAAACACTAACTCAAAAAGATATACCAGCCTCTATGTTCACTGCAGCATTATTTAAAATAGCCAATATACAGTATGTCCAATCACGTAAGTTAGTTTACATGACGGGCATACATTGTCACGTGCATGCATCCTCTACAAGTAGTTGTGCTTTTGTGTACTTTATTGTACAATACTGTATACAGTACAGTAGTACAGCATCTTTATTTCAAGCCCAGGATGTCCGGAATCGAGTGTAAAAGCAGTGGTAATGTAGCTGGTACTGCTAAGAAGCACCAAGCGATAACAATAGAAACAAAAGTGAAAATAATTGAGAGAGTGGAACGAGGCGAAAAGATGGAATTGGAGGCCCAGAGCAAGGATGAAGAGAGACAAAAAGAAGAAGTAACTAAAGAACTGAAGAGATTCACGACACAGGAAATGGCAAGGGGATTTTCTTTATTTGAGGAGGCACTGTTGTTACTTTTCGAGGCACAGGACCCAAACGTAGAATGGTACACGAAGGTTGCAGTAGCCGTTCAGAATGCGATCCAGTGCTACCGTGTCATCTCTGACAAGAAAGAAAGAGCTACTACCCAGATATCACTGGATCGTTTTTTCAAGATGGTAGATAGAATTGAATCCAGAAAGCAACCAGAACCTGTGGCATCAGCGTCAGGCGTGAGTGAAACTGCAGCTTGCCCTCCACCTCCTATTGCTGACGATCCTTCAGCTCTACCATCTCCCACCTCCTCTCCCTCCTCCAGTAAGTAACTCTTCTTGCCTGTTCACTTGATGCCAGCCCCTGTATGCCAGCTGTTGTACTGTACTACTGTACTTTTCAAGGTACTGTACTGTAAGATTTAAAATGTTCTCTTGTTTGTGTTTATGTATTATTTGTGTGAAAAGTATTATAAACCTATTACAGTACAGTACTACATAGCCGATTGTGTTAGTTGGGTACCCAGGCTAACTTTGTTGGACTTAACGAACAAAACAAATCGGACTTACGAATGGAACTCATTCGAATGTAGGGGACTTATTATTCACCCATAAAAAAGAATAAAATCTTGCCATTTGAGACAATATGGATGTACCTTGAGGGCCTTATGCTAAGTGAAATAAGTCAGAGAAAGACAAATACTGTATGATCTATTATATGTGGAATCTAAAAACAAACAAACAAAAAATTCCCCCCAAACCAAGCTCAAGATACAGAGAACAGACTGGTGGTTGCCAGAGGTAGGGAGGTGGGGAGGTGACAGAAATGGGTGAACTGTTTTTTGTTTGTTTGTTTGTTTAAATAAATTGAACAATTTATAATAAATAAGAAAAAAATCTCTGTTAAGCAACTGGGATGAGAATTCCTATCAAGCAATTAGAAACCTTAAGTATTAGGTATTAAACAAATACGTATTACTATTATTGATAGAAAAACTGAGATTAAAATGATTTATTGAAAGGGATGTCAGGAAAACAGCTAAAATATGTTGAACTTGGATCCTCCCTGTTCTTTCTACAGTACTACACACTATCTTCTTTAACAATCTCAACAATTTTTTTAATGTCCCCAAAGCAATAAATTTAGACTATGTATTAATACTTGGTATGTCTATTTCTAACTATTTCTGGTCTTCAAAATAACTTTTCAAAAACAGGTTAACAGGTTTCAAAAAATAGTCCTATAATGAGAATACTTTTGATAAATGTACATAATATTTGGAAGTCTACTCTTTGTAGGCTCTTTACAGTGCTAATTCTGTATGTCCAGATAAAACACATCAAAAGCTGAAAAGGGCCTATCTTGAGGTCGAGGTTAAATAATCATACCCTTTTCTACTTTCTCACACCTGTCTTCCTTTTTTTCCCCCAAGTACACTCTGATAGGAAATCAAGAAGTAGCAGCTATTAGGGACGAGGCTGCTTTTAATTTCTCAAAGGTAATTCTGTGATTAAGAGCCTTGGAAGCCAATAGTGGCATATTGCTAATCCTGCATAAATTCTATTTTGAGAATTTCTGGGAAAAACTTTCTATAAACTTATGTGTATTAAACTGCACATTTTTGAAAAAGTACAATTTCAAATATTTTAGAAGCTTTTAGCTTATGTGATTCACTGTTGAAAAGAAATACTCTTTTTGGTTTTTTGGAATACTAGAGGTTAGGTAGCAGTCATTTACTGAAACACTAGTTCTTTTACGATGATTGATTTACAGTGGAGAGGCTCATTTCTTTCCCCAAAGAATTTGTCTTTTAAACATCCAGATTCCACTAGCCAGTTATATCCACCCAATCACGACAGGGGGAAAACACTGTTTCCAAATAGCTGTTTTAACTTAACGTTTCATAATTTTAAATAATTAGACCAAATAATTTACATGTTATGTGCAGGTTTAACATGGGGAAAAGTAGAAAAATAAGAACTTGAGGTACTTTGTTGAGTCAATCAAGTTCTTTTTGAATAAATCACTATTCAAAATACTAAGTGCTTAGATTTCCTTATGAAAGAACCCTTCAATTCAGAGCAAGAGGGAGCGGAATTTGGCCAAATTTGCCTATGGAAAGAAAGGATCTCTTTCAACAGCTAAGATTTCTTAAAAAAAAAAAAAAAAAGATATTTTCCGGTTTACATCTCTCAGTTTTAAAAATAAAATGAAATAATGTGATTTTTAAAAGTTTTAGTCATTTGAGGAACACAATTTAAGAGACTCATATTAAAGAAGTCAATACACCGAAAGACGTTTTTCAAAGTGGCAAATTTCTGAGAGAATAACAAAAGACTATCAGTTTCATAAAACCTCAACACTTTTTTCTTCTGTATAAAGACCTTGTGTTTTAGTCGAGAGTAGGAAGTACTATATACAGTAGTAAAAAGATAGAAACTACCATACTCGTTTATTTTATATTGTAATAGAAATTTGTGAAGAACAAAACTGCCATCTTTTGGTAGACTAAAAATTTTACATGAGGAAATATGCAACCTGTGATACCAGAAAAAAAAGTTTAGGTCTTATTCTGATTAACCACATGCAAGATAATATCTTATATAAATAAATATTGCTTATACATGCACATTCAGCAGCTGGCTTTAGAAGTTAGAGCAATTGAGCTTCTGCCAGGTTGGTCCTCAAACTTTAATTATCCTGCTTAAAAGTGCTGACTATACTTGTTCATCAGATCATAAAGAAATGCTTTTTCAGACATTTCACAGCCTGAGAGGGTCATTATTCCAGGCTATCTCTATTCTCTATATGAAACATCAAAAATAAGATAAAATTCAGGTATCAAGTTGATTTTTGTTTATTATTAGGCTTCCATATAGAAACATTTTATTTTATTTAGATATCCAATTACTTTTTATGATTAGTTTTTGGTATAATGTTTAGTCTGTTACTTCGATTAAGACCGATTCATTCTTCATCCTTGATTTTTTATTTTGAATAATAATGCAGCTGTGTCTGGGTTCATCTTTACACCCCACATCCACTTTTAGTGGGTTATATCTATATATATCAAAATCTAATAAAGTATTATAAATAGAACTTCATGCAGAGACATATTCCTGTGTTGTCAAAGAATAACCATTAGGACTCCCATTGAGAGTTCATTTTAGGGATCCATAAATTCCTTTAGGCTATTAAGGTCCATCTAATTCATTCTTTAAAAGTAGAGTCTTATAATCAACATGTACTGAGTACCTGGGTGGGGAACATAGCATTAGAACCAGAAATCTTTTAAAAGAGAAACTGTTCATAAATACTTTATATTAACAAGTCACGTACCTCTTCAAAGTGAAGATTTTCTCCTCAACATCACGTATTATTTCATCCCACACCCCCCAACCCCCAAAAGAATACAGATTTTAAAAACCACACACGTTTCTTATTTTTAATGGGATGCTAATTGAATCTTTTGAGTGGGGAAAAAAAAAAGGACAGAATCTAATTCTAGTAAGATTTTAAAATACTGTATTTAACTTCTGTATTATTCTCTGGCAGGGAAGTCATAATATCATACCATGGTTTGGTTTTAGAAAAGTCCTGGAATGCGAATGAAGCTTTTAAGATGAGTTAATTCCTATAGTAAAGGAGAATAACTAGTAGACAAATCCCAGATCTCATTATTATCATTTGTTTTCTTTTTAGCACTAAATAGTGAAAAGACTGATTTGCACTTTTCAGTCTGCTGTAAGATGAAGACCCGACCCAAATAAGGAGAAAAAAAGGAGCAAAGACATTTTTCCCCTATATATTAAATCCTAACTAGTCTAAAGCTGATATAGTTAACAAATGCTTAAACAACTTTCAAAAGGTGATTGTATATAAATATTAAAGATAAACATGTGAATCACACATGCTTTCTTCAACAGTATTCTTTCAAATCCACATAGAAGAGTTTACCAGTCCAACTGCTACTCTCAATATTTATTACTGTTTCTCCATACTATTATCATTCCCATTTTTAGATATGAGGAAACTGAGGCATAAGGAGGTCTGACTTAACCTAAAGCTGCACCACTGTTAAGTGGTCAGCCTGAATGTGAAGCCAAGCAGACTGGCTCCAAAGCTGGAGCTCTTAACCTCCACACCAGTGGTATATGCATAGCATATGGATAATCATTAGCAGAGAAACAACCAATTTTGAGTTAGTGATGGCCTACAGAGTTCAAGTGGACAATATGATTCTAAAATAAATAGCATATACACTGATAAAATATGGCCATGGTAAAAACTAAAAGGTAGATACTAATAATGGGATAGGTAAGTTAAGGAATAGAGGAGCCTCAAATGTTTTCCAAGCACCCTTGATTAATATTTTGGGACACAACATTTGCAACAAGGTGTTTGGTTTTATTTTTTCCACATACAAAAAAGTCTTTACGGCTTCCCTGGTGGCGCAGTGGTTGAGAGTCCGCCTGCTGATGCAGGGGACACGGGTTCGTGCCCTGGTCTGGGAAGATCCCACATGCTGCGGAGCAGCTGGGCCCATGGGCCATGGCCGCTGAGCCTGTGCGTCCGGAGCCTATGCTCCGCAACGGGAGAGGCCACAACAGTGAGAGGCCCGCGTACCGCAAAAAAAAAAAAAAAAAAAAAGGTCTTTAAAATTACCTCTGAAATACAACAGTATTTGAAATAGTAATTTCTCAAGCTTATAGTAATTTGTCTTAAAAAGTTCCTACTAATTACTAAGTAAAAAGTCTTTAAAAGTTCCTACTGATTCCTAAATATTGTCTTCTTCAACTCTGCTTAAGAAATATATTTCAACAAATTAAACAATGAGACACAACAGAACTCACAGTGATACTGAATCTTCAAAAATAAGTTATTTTAAATGGTGCAGCCACTATAGAAGACAGTATTGTAGTTCCTCAGAAAATTAAAAACAGAATTACCATATGATCTAGCAATTCCACTTCTGGATATATACCCAAAAGAATTAAAGGCAGGGTCACAAAGACATTTGTACACCCACGTTCACAGCAACATTACTCACAATAGCCAAAAAGCTGAAGCAACTCAACTGTCCATTGATTGATGAATGGATAAACAAAATGTGATATATACATATAATGGAATATTATTGTCCTTAAAAGGAAATTCCGACACATACTACAACATGGACGAACCTTGAGAACGTTAAGTTAAATAAGCTAGTCACACACACACAAAAATGTTATGATTCCACTTATACAAGGTACCCTGAATAGTTCAATTCAGAGACAGAAAGTCGAGTGGTGGTTGCCTAACGATGTGAATGTACTAAACAATATTGAACTGCACACTTAAAAGTCGTTAAAATGTAAATTTTGTTATGTGTACCTTACCACAATTTTTAAAAATTTTAGAGTTATTTTATATAAAACTATGTGCTTAAAAATGGGAATAGGCCTCTACAGTCTTCTTAATATAATAATAAAACCAACTGTTCAATAACAAAAAAAAAATATTGAGATACATATTCAAAATACACTAAAAAAGCAACCCTGGAAATGAGGACAAATGATGCAGCTGAGAAATACAGATGCAAGGATAACTGAAGTATTCCAGAATAAGGGTCCTAATTCTGGCTAGAAAGGAAACCATCAAAATGACCACTGAAGTGAGACAGGTGATTGCCTAGAGAACAAAGCAATCAATCTATGACCTCAGGCCTCTTGTGCTCACTCATGCAGGAAGGTAAAGTGAACTGATATGATCAAAAGCTTGTGCACTCGTACTCACCTGCCTAAAAGACTCCTCTTCTGTATCATCCAGAGCAGTGTTCTCATCAAAGTCGATTACGCGATCATACATCTGAATATTGTATTCATCCCACGACACACTACCATCACTGTTTTTATCATATTCAACAAACTGTTGTTTCGCTTCTTGCATAGCATAATGTTTAAAAGACATTTGAATCCATGAACTGAGTTCACCTATGAGAATTTCCCAGAACACAATAAATGTGATAGCAATTCTGATACTTGAAAGGAGTGAGAATTTCTAAACATTCTTTAAAAGAAGAAAAAAATCTTTAATGTATATAAATAGTGAGTGAGAACTGGCCTAGTTGTATTCATAGAAATAGGAGTAGGAGGTGGGGAGAGCTGTTTGGAGTCTTAAGAATGTTATAATATATGATCTACACAGAATGTAAGCTCTTTGAGTACAGAGACTTTTGGTATGTTTTGTCCATTGAGGTACTCCAAATGCCTAGAAAGCACCTGGCTCAACAAGTATTTATTAAATAAACTACCAATTGGCCAAAATAGCACTTGACTTTTAAAACATATTACCCCCAAAATTGCAGATAACTTTTGCTAATTATCACAGATATCTCAGGAAGCACAAATATTTGAATAACTACCCATTTCTTTTAATATGTATTGGAAAAAATAGTGTTCTTCATTTATGAAATATCAAGTTTTCCTTTAAAATACATTTTACATTAAGTTGAATCAAGACTATATTAAGGAAATAACAGATAAGTAAATAGGGCCTAAATTGTGAAAAATGTACTCAAGTGACTGAAGTTTGAGAAATATTGTTACAGTACATTCCCTTTAACTATGTCATAAAGCATCTGGAGGAAATTTTTTAAAGTTATGGGTAGCAATTATGATTTATGCCCTTCTTGTAATAGCTGTCTGTCTTAACTGGGTACCTGTAGACATAGGGGAAAAATTTCTAAATTGCGAATGTCCACTTTCAGATCAACTTTTAAAAATCTATCATAGAAATATTTACTATACTGCATTATAGAAAAAATGGGGGGGAAGAAAAACATGAATATTTGCAAGGAAGCAAGAGTACCCATTTGGTTTAAAGATAATACACCATCTGGTTTAAAGAGTGGTACTCCTCTATTGGTTTGGGGGAGGTCAGGTGAATAGAAAAGTAAAGACACTTTGTCTCTCCTGAAACTCTAAATCAGGGCAGAATAATTATGGCAACCATGTATTGAACAATTATTATATATCAGGTCCTCTATATACTTTGTCTCTAATCTTCAAAACAAGGCAATTATAATAATTGTTTTACAGTTCAGGAAATTGAGGTTTGGAATTGAGGACTCACAGCTAGTAAGTAGCAGAGTCCAGATTCAAACCCATGTTTGGCTTCAAAGCCCAAACTGAACTTAGCTGTCTCTCAAGAACCTGAGTCCAGGCCTGGCCCTTAAAGTGCAAATAAGCAAAATTCCCTGAACAGTCCTCAAGTAGAATGATCATCATGGCTTAACAGAATACAGAACAAAACAGAGGTCAGAAACAGGGGTTCATACTTCAGCTCTGCCGTAAGGAATAAGTTTACCCTCTCTAGGTTTTGTTTTCTCATCTATAAAATGAAGATTTGGACTAAGTTCCTTTTAATTTTGACTTTTTAAAAAGCTTACTATTAAATATTTGAACACATGTAGGCCCTTACAGATAAATAGCACCAAGTCTTCCAAATCAACTTGTTTTATGTGCTCTCTAGTGTAACCAAAGATGGACCTATTCTTATTGGATAATTAGTCGAAAGGTTCCGTTGTTTAAGTACAAGGAACAAAACCTTAATATTCCTGAGGGCACCAATGTGAATACTTCATTGACAACACATCTTGAATTTACTAATCAGCTTATAATTCTCCCTCCAGCAACTTCATTCTTCAGATGCTGAACAGCATTTAAATAAGAGTTATAAGAAAACAGCTACTGAATTTTTGTTGAGGATCAACTTGGAAAGTTGATCGGGTTCATCACATGAATTAAGCAATGAGGTGAGGCAGATGCACAGCAATTTATTTGGAATATTCTTTTAAGAATCTGTGCATTTCATTTCTGACTCTAGAATCTACCTAAGAGCACTCACTTTGTTTTTATTTTTTGTTTCTTTGTTTTTTTAAGTGAAGGATATTAAAGACTGAATTAAGTGCAGGAGATATGGGTTCTAATCCTGGCTTTGCCACTCATTGGAACAAGGCACTTATGCCTCTGGGCTTCCTCCTTACAAAAAGAGGTGGACATAATGATTCTAAGGCCTCTACCAGTTAAAATAATTTGTGATAAACATAATTCACATGCAACAGGTCCTTTTCTACTTGCTTATAAAAAGAAGCAAGTTGTTAAGATTCTAATGAAGCATATATCAAAAGAGCAATAAACCACTTAATGCCTTAAGAAGGTTTTTAGCATGTTTCTCTAAAGTGAATCATGTTGATATTGATAAAAAGTCATGTGAGGAGCAGGGCGTTTGCTCTAGGTATGACTTGCACATACCATGTAGGGTCAGTGATGTTTATATATTACTGGAGAAAGCACTGAGTGTTAGTTGGTATCCTATGTCTAAAGATTTCCAGGTATAAAACCTACTCACCATGTCCTTTTTTCCCTCTCACACAGTACCTGTAATTGATTGGAACACTAGCAATCTACACTCAACTGACACCCTGCTTAAATGTTTGTATTTCTGTCTCCTACAAAGGGATGTCTCCATTGTTAGTTGTGTAGGACGTCCTTACTTTCGGTGAGAAAGCCATCTGAGTCCAAGTCAATTTTCTTTATGATTGACTTCAGTCTTTTGTGTTGCTCTTCGGGGGCGAGTTTAACATATTCATCGACTTCTTCCTTCGGGGGGTAAGCGATATACAGGGGGTGGTCAAGCATTACTATCAGGAGGGCAAAATGGTGGAGAAAAATAGAGCTACCCTTGCCGAGGGCTTTTGGGGTGACCCACACCTGCTCTCCAAGGCCCCTGCCCCCTACACACCCTCAGTGATCCTGCCTCTTGTAGGGAGGGTAGAAGGGATCCGGCTCCTCGGCCGCGCTATTTTCTCAGCCTTACAGCCCCCGGGGTCCACGGGAGAGTGAGCTGCGCCCCGCCCGGCCCCCTTTGTCAGGCTGCCCCGGCCAGGCCTCGCCCGGCCGCCCCCTTTGTCCCGGGACAAAGCCCGCGGCAGCCGCGCTGCGAGGCCCGGCCCTCCCAGCCCCCGGCCTGGCCGCCTCACCTGGCCGCCCAGCAGCGCCTCGCGGTCGTAGTCGGCGCGGTGCTCTCCCTGTGGGTAGTGCAACTCCTCGGCCTCCCCGGCGCCGGCTGCCGCGGCGCACAGCAGAAGCAGCCCCAGCGTGGCGGGCCTCGGGCCCAGCCGCATCGCGCCGGCCAGCCGCGGACACATAGAGAGGTGAGGAGGGAGGCGGGAGGGGGCCCAGGCCAGCGGCGGGGCTCAGCGGGCGGCCGCAGAGAGGAGGCGCTCGGTACGTGGGGAGGGTGGAACCGAACGCGGACAGGGACGTGGCCTCCTTTCCTCGTGTGATCACTGGCTGAAGCCCGAGCAACAACTGCGTTGATGCAGCAGGCAAGGCCGAGGCTTATATAGCCCCGGCGGAGGGGCGGGGCGCCAGGCCGCGCCGATGATTGGACCGCACGGCGTTGGGGCCAGGCCGCGGCGATGTGGCGGTCTGCTGCGGGCCCAGAGGCTACAGGAGGCTGGCGGTCGGGGCCGGGAGGGGAGACCCCCGGAGGAGCCTTTCCTTGCGCCAAGACGCCCTCTAAAAGACGCGCCACGACGCCCTCTAAAAGACACGCCCCCACCCCACCCCCGCCCTGTCTCCTTCCGTGAGCCTCGTTCCTACCAGAAGCCCCCTGTCCACTCCGTGTGTCCGACCCGGTTTCCATCAATAAGAAAGGCTGGAGGTTTGGGTGAAAATAATACATACAGTACCTAGGAAAATCTTTGTTTTTGCCAGTCTTTAATGTATCACTACTTATTTATTTGACCAGAGAAGGACGAACGAACCCAAGTACTTAAGCCAGATGTTTGTATGTGATGCTCAATTTCGCGACTTACAAGTTCTGTGACCTTCGCCAAGTTACTTGGCCTTTGAAAACCTGTTTGCTCATTTATAAAATGATCATAGTAATAAGACTACCTTAAAGGGTTTTTATGAAGATTAAATTAAAATAATATGCGTTTAGAACAGTACCTGGCACATATGGTAAAGTGTTCAAGAAATGCAAGCTTACATCATGCTGCTAGAAAAGCAAAAGATGGTTGCACAGAAGGAATAGTTTAGTAAGTACCTAGGAAATCCTTTGCAGATAGAATGCATGTGCACATGGTTTTTATTCCATGTCTACCTACAGTTCTATGTGATTTCTGCACCTCATCCCAAGCACACTAAACTCAAAGTAATTTGTAGGCTGCAGCTTGAGCCCTTTTCTTTCATTGATTGGTCCACTTAAAATCAGGCCTTTTCACACAGAAGAAAAGGCTTTCTGGGTCCTCTCACTTCTCACAGTCTCTATTTGGATTGGGTGCAAGAATTCTGCTCCAAACTGAAAAACTGAATGGGCACAGATTGGACAAATTTCCTGGGTCAGGCTGGAATTTTATTTTTTTAATCAGAGACCATTGAAAAGTTTAGAGAACAAAGAGTAAGTTCAGTGGGCTCTTTCCAGTGTTATAAAAATCAGCAGAGAATAAAGTTTTAAGTTTCACAGTGTAAATATAGGCAACACTTCAGGGTTGATTTCTCTAAAACAAACAATTAAAAAAGAAAAAAGAAAAAAAAAACTTTTATCACTTTTTTTTTTTTTTGCATTACGTGGGCCTCTCACCACTGTGGCCTCTCCCGTTGCGGAGCACAGGCTCTGGACGTGCAGGCTCAGCGGCCATGGCTCCCGGGCCCAGCCGCTCCGCGGCATGTGGGATCTTCCCGGACCGGGGCACGAACCCGTGTCCCCTGCATCGGCAGGTGGACTCTCAACCACTGCGCCACCAGGGAAACCCAAGAAAAACTTTTAACACTTTTATCACATTTTAATTTTAACTTTAGTTCTGGGCTTTGAGACAGTCTGTGAAAAAAGGACTAACGTCACAACTCAGCTTTGCACGTATTGTTCTCCAATAAGCACAAGGTAAAATTTGACCAGCTCCTGATGTGATTCCAATTACAAAGGGTAGGATACAAGATGTTATGGAAGTTCTTCTGAACTCAAGGTCTCCCCAGATGGAGGCCTTGGGGAAAAGGAGATCTAATGATATCTAAAGAGGTGCTGTTGGAGTGAACAGCATAAATGTCTGGGCATCAGAATGTCTGGGTTCTGTCTTCCCTCAGCACCTAAACAGGATCCTTTCCTTCCTTGGGCCTATTTTTTTTTCACCTGTAGGAAAATGATTGTGTTAGTTCAGAGAATCTTAATTTGAGATCTTTGGCTGCTAGGTGGGTCCTAAGTGGTGTGATAATCTCAAAATCCCATGCAAAATTTTGTGCGTAGTACATTTTTGGGGAGGAGGTCTATAGTTTCGCTTTCATCAAAGTCTCAAAAAGACCCATGTGGCAACCCTTCTAGAAGCCTCTAAGCAGCTCTTCATCTCTTAAAATCCACAATTTTATTATCTTGGAAGTTAGGATTGTTAGGAAGCAGATTATAGTAAAGACCTATGCTTAAGAGAGACAAGACTGATTCACTGTCATTACTTGTAATTAATCCATTTTATTTAGAGAAAAATAAGTATCTACAACAAGCAGCCTGTCAATAAAAAAGGCATTATGAGAATCCAGAGATCAACTTTCTTGACCTATAAAAACCAGAGCATGAAGCAAATATGTTTTCATGTAGATTTTTGAGGTGTAATTTACATACAATAAAGTGCACAAATCTTACATGTACAGCTCAACGAATTTATACATATATAAACCTGTGAAGCCTGACCAGTACCCCAAAAGTCTCCCTCCTGCTCCCCAAATATCACCTCTGCCAAACATAGTTACTATTCTGACATCTTTCATCATAGCTAAGTTTTGCCTGTTCTTGAACTTTATGTAGATGGTGTCATACAGGATTTAGAACTACTAATCAGGGGACTTCCCTGGTGGTGCAGTGGTTAAGACTCTGCCTGCCAATGCGGGGGACATGGGTTCAATCCCTGGTCCAGGAAGATCCCACATGCCACGGAGCAACTAAGCCCATGCACCACAACTACTGAGCCCGCGTGCCCTAGAACCCAGGTGCCACAACTACTGAGCCCGAGTGCTGCAACTACTGAAGTCCGCATACCTAGAGCCCATGCTCCACAACGAGAAGCCACCACAATGAGAAGCCCATGCACCACAACAAAGAGTAGCCCCCACTCGCTGCAACTAGAGAAAGCCTGCGCGCAGCAACAAAGACCCAACACAGCCAGAAAAAATAATAACAATAAAAAATAAATAAAATAAAATTTAAATACAAAACAAAACAAAACAATAACCTACGAATCATATATCCTTCTGCCCTGCTGGGAAGCAGTATGGAAAGAGCATAGACAATTTTGGAATCAGACACACAGAACTTGAATCAGTCTCCATAGCTCACCCACTTTGTAACATGGAACAAATGACTTAATCTTTTAAAAATTCTATTAAAAATGTAATAATAAAAACCTGTCTGATAAGTCTTATGAGAGTAGTATATTAAATACTCTATGTAAGGTGTCTGGCTCATAGAAGGGGCTCAAATTTTTAAATTTTTCTTTCTTTCCCCCTAGAAAATTTCCACTCCACCTTCCAGACCCAGCACAAGTGTTTCCTAAAGGAGGCCTTTTCTAACAAGCAAAATTGTTGGTCTCTCAAGTCTCTTTGTTCCATTATTGTGCTTTGTATGTTCCTCTGCTACAGCATTTAGCACAGTCTACTGTAGCTATTTGTTGATATTACTACAAGAATTTGAGAGTCTTGAGGTCAGGAACTGTGTGTTTTCACCTGTATTTCATCAGTGCCCCTACTAATAAGAGGAACTCAATAAATTTTTGTGGAATGAATGAATTCTGCTCTATTGGCATTCTTTTAAAAGTATGTGCTACAGATAGCAGAGTTAGCATTGAAACTATTAAAAGAGGGAATTTGTGGATTTTGAGTTTTTTAAAACGTGTGTTACAATGAATAGTGGCTTAAGAAACAAAGCAATACTTATTTAATATATTGGTATGGACACTGTGTTACAGGCCTATTTCCATGAGAATGAATGAGATTTGGCACAATACACAACTTATGTGGAAAGGCCAACAAACTGAATGAATTTGTAGCTTTTCCAAAGTTGGAAAACACAGGACAAAGGAATAGACTACAGGGAAGTGAATGAAGGAACAACTTAGACTGAATGATCACACAATTAGAGGGATTTTGTTGGTTGTTTAATCTTTTATTAGTCTTTTGAGAAGAGAAGGAGATATGAAAATTCCAGGGTTATAGTGGGGTCTTAGAAGATGACAGAAAATATGTAGGTGGGTGGGTTTGTCATAATACCTAGAAAATATTTTCATTTCTAAGGGGTATCCAAAAGTGTGTCGGGGGCTTCCCTGGTGGCGCAGTGGTTGAGAGTCCGCCTGCCGATGCAGGGGACACGGGTTCGTGCCCCGGTCCGGGAAGATCCCACATGCCGTGGAACGGCTGGGCCCGTGAGCCATGGCCACTGAGCCTGCGCATCCGGAGCCTGTGCTCCGCAACGGGAAAGTCCACTCCACAACAGTGAGAGGCCCGCATACCGCAAAAAAAAAAAAAAAAAAAAAAAAAGTCAACTGCAGCAGAAACCCTCCTAACCAGTTCACTGAGTGGTTTAATTGATAGCAATGACTAAAGACACAATTACCCACCTAAGAGCTTAATGAAACCTTGACAAGTTCTTTGACTGATACATATTTACATTAGTGTTTATATGTAGCTGGCACAGGCTTGAGTTCATTATTTCTTATGCCTATGTCCTCTAAGAAGCTTCTCTAGTAATGTTATTTGAACCATTATCTGGTATTTGCCTTTCACTGCTACTTTCTTTTTCAGTCTGTAATTTGTTTCATCCTAGATTGTAAATTTATGGCACAATGTCAACTCCCAAATGGCTCAGTGCCTTGCCAATAACAGGTATTAAAAAAGTGCTTATTAATAATAGATATGAAATCCACCCTACAGCCACACCCCAATCCTTATCATTTTGCAGAACTGCTTCTCCTCATCTCTCTGACTAGGATGCCCTGGGGTCAGTCCTTGAACCTCTTTTCTAGCTACGTTCACTCTTCAGGTGATCTTATCTATACTGACAACTTCTAAATGTATTCAACCTGGACCATTCTCCTCTGAACTACAGATTCATTTGTTCAATTGCTGACTTGACATCTCGATTACACGTCTCTTAGACATCTCAAAAACATAGCCAGTCTGGAACAGAACTCTTGAACTCTACCCAGAAACCTGCCCTGCTCATAGTCTTCCCATCTCTGAAAATGGCAACTCCATCCTTCCAGTTGCTTAAGCCAAAAGCCTTGAAGTCATCCTTGACTCTTCTCTTTTCACATTCCACATCCAATCCATCAGCAAACCTTGTTGGATCAAAACATACCCAGTTAGAGTCAGAGATATATTTTACACACAGAAAAAAATATAGATATGTGTGGATACATAGATTAGTATGCATACATATATTTCCTAGCTCTGTCCACTGACAGCATCTAGCAGCAGTAGCAACAAGCACACCTAACATCCAGATCTTGACCTCAAAATACCATTCTCCAATAAAAGGAATCAGAATTTCTTGAAGAAATGAGTCTAGGGCAGAGGCAGGAAAAATACAAGATGAGCCTGAAACATCTAGTAGTGCCAGAAAACAAAGAAGTGTAACATGTACACATACAAAGGATAGGAGCACATCAAAAAGACACAGAGGTCAACCTAAAAGAGCTCCCAATGGGCAAAGCTGGAATAATTCAGGCAACAAAATAAATAATGATACCAAGTGAATTATAACCCTAAAGTAAGTATCCATAAATTAGAACTGATATAAATGATTAGATAGATAGATAAGGAACAAACTTTCCTTACAGAAGAATTCCAATTAATAAATGTAGTAAGAATGAGAGAAAATAAACTGTACATGCAGGCAATATTACTGATGAATGCTAAAATTAGTGAGCAGAGGGGCTTTCCTGGTGGCTCAGTGGTTAAAAATCCGCCTGCCAATGCAGGGGACATGGGTTCGAGCCCTGGTCCAGGAAGATCCCACTGCCGCGGAGCAACTAAGCCCATCTGCCACAACTACTGGGTCTGTGCTATAGAGCCTGTGAGCCACAACTACTGAAACCTGCACGCCTAGAGCCCGGGCTCTGCAACAAGAGAAGACACTGCAATGAGAAGCCCACGCGCCGCAATGAAGAGTAGCCCCCGCTCACCGCAACTAGAGAAAGCTGCACGCAGCAATGAAGACTCAATGCAGCCAAAGATAAATAAATTTTTTAAAATAAATAAAATCAGTCAGCAGAAACAGGATACTGGCAGAGGCTCAAAGTATCTCTCCCAAAATATTTACCAGTTACTGTGGTGGTTGTAATATGTGTCCAGAAATTCTTTGATACATCTGCCTCCAGGAAGTGGAGTTTAATTCCCCTCCCCTTGAGTGTGGGCTGAATTTAATGACTTGCTTCTAATGGTCAGAGTATGGAAGGTGAAAAATAATGGAGAAATCTGGCAGAAACCACCTTAACAAAGTGATCACCCAGTGACGTCATGTTGATATGGATCTCCTCTATGGCATGATAAGAAGGGCACTTCACTCTGTGATACTCTTCCTCAAACCTCAATAACTAATCATGAGAAGATCTCAGAAAACCCAAATTGAGGAACATCCTACAAGATACTTGACCAGTACTCTTTAAAAATAAGTATCAAGGTGGGCTTCCCTGGTGGCGCAGTGGTTGGGAGTCCGCCTGGCGATGCGGAGGATGCGGGTTCGTGCCCCAGTCCAGGAGGATCCCACGTGCCACAGAAAGGGTGGGGCCGTGGCTGCTGGGCCTGCGCATCTGGAGCCTGTGCTCTGCAGCGGGAGAGGGCATGGCGGTGAGGGGCCCGCAGGAAAAAAAAAAAAAAGTATCAAGGTCATAAAAGGTAAGGAAAGACCAAGAAACTGTCATGCGTTAGAAGAGATAAAGGAGACTTGACAACTAAAAGCAATGTAGTATCCTGGTTTGGATAATGGAATGGAAAAGGAATATTAGTGGGAAAACTGGTGAAATAAAGTCTGCAGTTTCTCTGAAGCATTGTACCAATGTTAATTTCTTAGCTTGACAAATGTACCACGGTTATGTAAGATGTTAACATTAGAGGGAAAAGGATGAAGGGTATACAGCAGTGATTCTTAATAGGAGCAATTTTGCCCCACGGGGGCATTTGGCAATGTCTAAAGACATTTTTGATTGTTACAACAGGGGTATGGTACTGGCATCTATATATAGAGACCAGGGATGCTGCTTAACATCCTATATAGCACTGGGCAATCCCCACAACAAAGGTTTAGCCAGTCCAAAATGTCAGTAAGGCTGAGGCTGAGAAACACTGGCATAAAGAAACTCTATGGGGCTTCCCTGGTGGCACAGTAGTTAAGAATCCGCCTGCCAATGCAGGGGACACGGGTTCAAGCCCTGGTCCAGGAAGATCCCACATGCCGTGGAGCAACTAAACCTGTGCGCCACAACTACTGAGCCTGCTCTCTAGAGCCCGCGAGCCACAACTACTGAGCTCGAGTGCCACTGAAGCCCACGCACCTAGAGCCTGTGCTCCGCAACATGAGAAGCCTGCGCACCACAACAAAGAGTAGCCCTTGCTCGCTGCAACTAGAGAAGGCCCCCGTGCAGCAACGAAGACCGAATGCAGCCAAAAAAAATAAATAATAAATAAAATAAATATTAAAAAAACTGGCTCAACGTTTAAAAAAAAAAAAAGAAACTCTATGCATTATCTGTGCAACTCCTCTGAAAATCTAAAATTATTTCAAAATAAAAAGTTAAAAATATATCCAAATCCAATCATTTCTCATCAATTTCCTAGTCGAAGACACCACTAACCCTCCACTAGATTTTTAAAGAGAGCCTCCTAACTGATCTTCTAGTTTTCACTCTTCACCTCTTTAGACTACTTTCAACACAGTAGCCAGAGTGAAGTTTTTAAAGCATAAATCTGATCATGTCACTCTGCTCAAAAACCTGTAATGGTTTCCATCTCAAAAAATAAACACCCAAGTCCTCCCAATGTTCTACAGGCTCTGTGTAATCTGGACCCAGTTATCTCTCCACTTTGTTTCTCCACAAAGTAGAAACTACTTTCTACTCTTCTATTCACTCCAGTCCAGGCACACTGACCTCCTAGTGTTCTGGGAATACACCAGGCACACCTCTGCTTCAGGGCAAATGCAAACTGTTTCTTAGACCTAGTGTGCTCCTGATTACCTTCATCCTTCAAGCCTTTGCTCATTCCTCACCAAGTCCTTCCCAGACATCCTTTTTAAAAGTGCACACACCGCTTGGCATACCTATCCCTCTTGCCTGCTTAATTTTCCTCCACAGCACCTATCTATCACCTTCTAATACTGTATAACAAGTGACTTATTTTGTTTAATGTCTGTCTCACCTGCTCTAGAATGTAAGATCCACGAGGGCAGGGATTTTTGTCTGTTTGGTTCACTACTATAACCTCTGCACCTAGAACAATGCCTAGGATGCACATAATGCTCAACAAACATTTGTTAAATGAATGATACACCTTTGAAGTCCTAAATTTAATTTCCCAGTGCCGTTCTACCACTTTTCATCATTACTGCAATTTCTTTCTTATCTCCTTACTTGAGAACATTATGGTTTGGAGAAGAAAGAATGGGTATTGGGCTTCCCTGGTGGCACAGTGATTGAGAGTCCACCTGCTGATGCAGGGGACACGGGTTCGTGCCCCGGTCTGGGAAGGTACCACATGCCGCGGAGCGGCTGGGCCCGTGAGCCATGGCCGCTGAGCCTGCGCGTCCGGAGCCTGTGCTCCACAACAGGGGAGGCCACAACAGTGAGAGGCCCGCGTACTGCAAAAAAAAAAAAAACAATGGGTATTGGATCCTGGTTGTATCACTTGATAGTGTGTGTCTCTCTGGATATGTAACTTAACCTTTCTAATCCTCAGTTTCTTCATCTGAAGGAGAATGACAAAGGGATGGATGTAAGATTAATAACACTTATGTTAGGATTAGAAATAAGGTATTAAAGTGTCTAGCACATAGTAGGTAATCCATAAGTAAAAGCTAATATTTTTGCTCCCTCTTCACTAGTTCTTCGGCTTCACACTGACCTCTAACTTTCACGCCCTTCATTTTCTCCCAGTTGAATCACCCCTTCTATGATTCCTGCTCATGAACCAACCTGGACTCCACAGTTCATTTCAGTCACAGTCCTTAACATCATTAATTCCCTCAACCAATTGCCCTTTAGGTATCTCTACCAAGCAGGCATCTGCAAAGCAGTGGGTAACAGCCTGGGCTCTGGAATTGAACCACCAGTGTTTGAACGCCAGCTGTTCATCTTACAGTCAAGGAGAATAACAACGGTACCTACTTTATGAGCTCTTGTGAGTATTAAATGGTTTCTTCAGCTGTACGTACCCAGAGTGATCAGTGCTGGAGAAAAATCAAACCATGCAAATTGGTATCCCTACAAATCCAAGGTCTACAACCTCAAATGGGTCCTCAATGCTACCTAAAAATCCTTTTTCATTATCTTAGTCGTGAGTCTGTCTGTCTGACTCTCCCCCCAACACCATTCCCTTGGAAGCTGTTATACACTTACACTCTCTTTTTAAAGAATCCCTATTCTACCATGTTCCCCATCATTCTAAGCAGGTACTCAAAAATGATATAAGACACATCAATTCATTCTCCTTCCTGCCCCTATCATTTAGAAACTTATTTACAGTGCCTCCAACTTCACCTCCTTCGTTTCTGCTCAATGAAAAAGGAAAATCGGGCTCCCCTGGTGGCGCAGTGGTTGAGCGTCTGCCTGCCTATGCAGGGGACACGGGTTCGAGCCCCGGTCCTGGAAGATCCCACATGCTCGCCTGGAGGGGTGGGATAGGGAGGGTGGGAGGGAGGGAGAGGCAAGAGGGAAGAGATGTGGGAACATATGTATATGTATAACTGATTCACTTTGTTCTAAAGCAGAAACTAACACACCATTGTAAAGCAATTATAGCCCAATAGAGATGTTAAAAAAAATTAAAAAAAAAAAAAAAGATCCCACCTGCCGCGGAGCGGCTAGGCCCGTGAGCCATGGCCTCTGAGCCTGCACGTCCGGAGCCTGTGCTCCATAACGGGAGAGGCCACAACAGTGAGAGGCCCGCATACCGCAAAACAAAAGTGTGTAGGTAGTCATAAAATTGTAATAACCTGTTAGAAATAATTCCAACAAATTCAGTTTGTTTCTTACTGAATGAGATTTCCGTAAATTAAACATGGATCTGTCCCAGTGATCAAATAATCAAATGTAATGATAGCTCCATCCTCAAATAGAAGCCATCCTCTACAACCGGCAATTCACATTTATGGCCCTAAGGCAGTTACACCCATCTCTGGCCCTAAAGGCAGCCCAAGTGGACAGATAATAGTCAGAGTGCCTTCCCTGACTGCTCCCTATACCCACTGCGTGACCATACATCTTGGTTGACCTGGCATAATTATTAATCATGTCCCCATTCACACTTGAAAGTATCCCAGAATGGGGTGATAAATGATAACATCACCTTACCTTTGGGCCTCACATGCAAACTGTCCAGCCCCCTCCCAGCCCCCGTCCCCAAGTCCCAGGCTTTATTAAGCTTCAGAACCCTTTCCCACACTCTTTTCCCCAGGTTCTCAACAATAGGTCCTTGAAGTCTTAGTCAAACACATTAGCAGTAAAAACAAAGTATACAAAGAAGGAAGGGATGAAATTTAGTTAAAGAAGGTAGTGAAAGGAGTAAAAACTGGAGTAACATTGTGTACTAATAAAGAGTTTCTTACAAATTATAATGAAATTGATTTTCTTTTGGCATTACTAAACTAGCTCTGAAGACAATTTTGTGAGAGGAAATCCAAAACTGATATGAGCAGAGTGACTTCTTTGAAAGACACCACTTCCTGAACCTATAAGTTTTGGAGTGTTTGTGGGAACCAGACACAGGATTGCTTTATAGTCACACCAGGCCTTCAAGACTTACATGTTGTTAGATCCAACTGACAAAAAGAAAACGTTCCAACGATTCCAGCTCCATCACAAGACAGTGTTCAGGAACTTGGTGCTTCGGGTTTTTTGATTCAGGATCAACCTCAGGTCTGTGGGCTTTTGAGGTTGGTCGCTGTTAAAAAAAAAAAAAAAAAAAAAAGCTTTGTCCTACAATGTAAGTGCAGAAACAAAGGAGTTACACAAGTAATGCGTGCTTACTTATTTACTTTAGCAAAATGAGTATATAAGCAAATAAGCAAAAAGAAAAAAAAAAGATCATAAATCCTATTCTTATAGGATTTATGTTGTAAACATTGGTGTTGAACTTCACAGTTTTTCTGTATGCATTATGTACACTTTTAAAGGCAGATATGCCTTATGCAAAAAATAGGATTAAAAAGGAAGCTACTACTATCACTGAAATAGCTCAAGAAAGCAGAGGAGCATAGCCCAGAATGACCTACAAGGTCTGGGGACCCCTTAAAAATCCTCAGCAAGTATTCACATTTCATCTCAGGAGTTTCTTTGGGTCAATTCACTTTTGCCTGATTTGCTTTTCCTTGTCTTCTATCTCCCTGGTTGTGGGTCTCCATCTCCCACCACAAATGTGCTTTACCAGATCCATCTCACCTCTGGGAACATGTAATCTATTTTGGAATTGAGAGTAACAAGCTGGACCTTTGAGTCTCCTCCAAAGTATGACTCCTGGTCTCTACGCTCACTTTTTTTTTTGGTACGCGGGCCTCTCAATGTTGTTGCCTCTCCCGTTGCAGAGCACAGGCTCCGGACGCGCAGGCTCAGCGGCCATGGCTCACGGGCCTAGCCGCTCCGCGGCATGTGGGAACTTCCCAGACTGGGTCACGAACCCGTGTCCCCTGCATCGGCAGGCGGACTCTCAAACACTCTACCACCAGAGAAGCCCTACGCTTACTTTTTACTCATAATACCCAAATGAGATGTGTCTCACATGCCCTGGCTAAACAAACTCCCACCTGGCACTCAATAGGAGAGTGGAATTAGAACACAAATCTGCAGGGAGGAAAGACTGACATGACTGTATCTGTTATTTATTCTATTAGAGAGGCTGGATCTCAGATTCCTGTTGCTCAGGAACTTCTGAAGAGTTCCCACCCATGTGCACTGTGGAAAAAAAATCTGCATTCTGAAGTCATTGATTGCAGTTTTCTATATATGTCAATTAGGTAACATCTGCTCATTGTGTGGTGTGAATCTTTTATATCTATACTGATATTTTGTCCACTTGTTTTATCAGTTACTGAGGAATATGTTTCATAATCTCCTACTATGGTTGTATATTTCTCTACTTTTGGTTTTCTCATTTTCTGTTACTCATATTTTGAGGCTATGTCATTAAGAACATACAAATTTATATTTTCCTGGTGGACTGATACTTTAATATTATGAAATGTTATCTTTACTTTTAATAAAGCCTTTCATCATAGGGACTACCTTGTCTGATGTTAGTATAACAACATCAGGGTTCTTTTGATTACTGGTTGCAAGTATACATTTTCTATTCATTTACTTTCAGCCTCATTGTATTTTTATGCTTAAGGTGTATTTCTTGAAATCAGCCTATAGTTGAAGTTTTACATTAAGTCTTAAAATCTTTGTCCTTCTAATAGGAGTATTTATTCTATTTATATTTGATAGAGTGACTGAGAGATTTGGGTTTAAACCAACTATCTTACTATTTGTTTTCTACCTGTCCGATACATTCTATGTTCCTTTTTCTCTCTTTTCTTGCCTTTTTAAAATAATTTAAATTTAAATTTTTCTTTTTATTATTCTATTTTTTTCGTCTATTAACTTGCTAGTTGTACATTCTTTTACTGTCTTTTAGTGTTATAAAAGAGATTATAATATGCATCCTTGACTTAGTGGAAATTTCTCTAATATAAATTAGGACTTTTCCCAATTCTTGAAAAATGCAAGGATTTTAGAATCCTTTAATTACAATTTACTACCCACCACATACCTTACTGCTACTGTTGTCATGTATTATAATTCTTTCTATATGTTAAACTCTATAAGGTGTTGTTATTATTTCATAAGTCAATATTTATTTAGAGTTACATATTTATCCTAGCAATTCTAGTAGGAGAGTCATGGTGAAGACTGCTTGGGTTCTAGAGCAGAGTCATGACATCTGTAGCAGAGAATTTTATTGAAGCATGGAGTTAAACTCTATTTTAACCTTGAAAAGCATCTACAGTTATGCTATTGTGCCTTGGTAAGGAATGAACATCTGACTATGATGACATTTTGTGAGGATGGGTCTCTATCCTTCTTTACCTTAAACCAGCAATCATTTTGTGGTACTGTGTCTCCAGTCAGTACAATACATGAGTCTGAGACTCAAAGAGTGGAAGTTGGAGTGACTCTACTCACCATCACTCTCAGAAAACTGTTTGAAGAATTTGTTCTTCCTAGCCCCACAATTTTTAGGTTCTGTGGTTCTGTAGATCCTAGTTTCCAGAAAGAGGACTCTTCCACCAGGGAACAAAGAATCCTACTTAACTTAGTACTCTGACTGCCACCTTGCCACTTTGGGGTCTTTGTGCCAGTGAAAAGGAGCTACCACCTTGCGGGGGGAAACTGACTTTGATATCATGAGGAGGTGGGGCTACTACTACGTAATGGAGCAGGCAGAAACATTTGGCACTTCGGTGATCCACTAAGGAGTCTCTTGATATTCCATGGCCAGTTTTAACTGTAAATGGAAAAATTCAGCAACCACGACCTATTAATGGCATGGTAATCGAGCTCAGGATCCCCAGAGATGAGGATCTAGGTCACGCACTAGACAAACCATTAGACCAGCACAAACACTACCTGAGGATGAGGGAAATCTAGATTGGGCAGTAGAGGTGAGAGATGATAAGTATCAATGATAGCCTAGGGTCTAACTGCAGCAACAGGGGCTATGGCTCATCTCACAAACCCTCCTCTCTTATGTTTTGCCAGAAATTATAACTGACCAGAATCCTGGAGAAGCTGTGATAGAATGGAGTGAAACTAATGTGAAAAACACATGGATCTGAATGGTGCAAGAGGTGGGCCTTGGCAGACATTGTTGATGCTCTACCCAGACCTTCTGAGATTCCTTTAACTACTTTGGTTTTTGTGTTCAGTGCCCAGCTGCCATATACTCGGGGTAAAGGGTCATACCTGCAACGTTCTCTGGAAGATTTCCCTTGTATGTTTGAAGCCTCTGGGGCTGGAGATTCCTGGGAGTTATACCAACTTCCCATTTCTTGGACCATGACTAATATCTAGATGGGGTAGGGGTACAAAAATTCCACTCCCTTGCTTCAAGGCAAAAAGGGCTTTGCAGTACACTTTATACTCCATAGCTTCTTGTAGGATGAGACTGAAGATAGATTTCACCTGAAACTCCATTCTTGCATAGTTCCTTTCCCATCCTGCTTCCTTCCCTCCCTTACCTGTCTGTTCTGAGTGCATTCTCAATAAGTTACATGCAAACAAATATCCATCTCAGGTTGTTTCTAGGGAACCTTACCAAAGACTTCTCCCAAAGAAACTACCTGCACCCAATTTCTTCTCCAAAATAAGAAGGAAATCATTCATTCAATGAATTTTAATAGCTGAGAAGACCACATAACCCTAAGTTATAATAGGGGAACTTCAACTATTATAAAAATCATTAAAATGGAATCACAAATTATCTTGGTATACATAACTATACTTTGTACTTTTAATGGATTTTAATAGACTTTGACTCACTTTCTGTATGGAAGATCAGCTGTGTTTGCAGAAATGTCATTAACAATGACTTGAAGAACTTCAAGATGTGAAATTAGTTTCAATGGTGTAAATTTCAGTGAGAAGAAATTTCATTTAACACAAGGGAGAACTTGTAGCTATTAGGGCAGCCTCAGGTTAGGTTGAATTTTGTGTCATCTTAGATTTCCAAACACAAGCTGAACAATCCCTTGGTGAAAACAAAACAAAGTGCTCTTCAGGCATCAGAAGCTTTAAACTGGTAGCTCGTTGATACAGGTGATTATAGTTATCATCTATATTCAGGAACTTAACTATGATATTTTGAACCCTCTTTTTGTTGGAGATTCAACTGAGAAATTATTATTTCCAATAATTTACTTTTTCTATACTTTTTCTATTCTTTTTGTTTTGCTTTCTAGTAACCAGTATTAAGTTCATCATTTGTTCTATATACATTTCTCTTTAACCAAATCTCATTTTTATGGTAAAAACTGTTGTTCAAATATACAACCAACACTAGCCTATGGGATCCTTCAATGAGTTGTGCTGGGCAGTGACCGTGACTGAAGGTGTGGACTGAAAACCATGGGCTTTCTATACCTGTAGATGGTTGAAAACCAAATTTAAATTCCATTTGTTGAATTTAGGCACTTTGTGAAATAATAGCCTTTCTCTTATGTGAAAATTAGGGCATTGATTGGAAAGTAGGATGCCTAGAATTGAAGTAGGATATATGGGAGTGTTTGGATGACTGCTCTCTGATGGCATCATTCAACATCCCTGCCCACCATGCCTCAGACCGTACCACCAACCATAGCCTTAAATGTCTTATACACCATCATGGTATCCCATATAACATTGCTTCTGACTAAGAAAACTTCCTTTATGGTGAAAGAGTTAAGGCAATGAACTGATGTCTATGGAATTCACTGGTCTTATCATTTATTCCGTCACCTGGAAATAAGTGGTCTTATAGAGAGGTAGGATGGTCTACTGAAAACTCAGTTAAAATGCTAGTAGGGAGATTTAGCAAGATTATGGTGCTATTCTACAAGATGTGCTATATGTTCTAAGTCAGCAACCAAGATATGGTCCTATTTTTTTTCCATTGCAAAAGTATAAGCTCCAAGATGGAAGTGGAAAGTGTACCTTTCACACATAATGCAAACTGGAAAATGTTTTGTTTTCTACCCCTATAATTCTAGAGTGTGCTGGTGTAGAGGTGTTGGTAAGCATGAGAGGAATGCTTCTACCAGGGGAAACACCATGGTTCCACTGATTGGAAATTAAGACTACCACCTGGATGCTTAAAGCTCTTCATGTCACCAGGAATACAGGCCAAAAAAGGTGCCAGCTGGGATGACTGATCCTCACTATCAAGAGGAGATAGTGTCACCGATAAACACGGAGGCTTAAAGGACTATGGTTGGGACTCACAGATCTCCTGGGGTTGACTCTTATACTGCCATGTCTGCTGGTAAAGTTAATGGAGGACTCCAACAGTCTTATAAGACCATCAAGGGCTCAGGTCCCTTGGGAATGAGGGTTCGGGTTGTTCAACCCAAGTAATGAAGCCTGACCAGTTGCAGCTGGTGGCTCTGGGAGGGAGAACATAAAATGGGTGGTGGGGGATGGAAGTTAGAAATATCAATTACAGTCCTGTGACTTCTTTTGTTTTAATTTTAATTTTATTTTATTTTTATTGGAGTATAATTGTTTTACAATGTTGTGTTAGTTTCTGCTGTACAACAAAGTGAATCAGCTATATGTATACATATATCGCCTCCCTCTTGGACCTCCCGCCCATCACCGCTGCCCCCCCAGCCTACCATTCTGCCCATCTAGGTCATCACAGAGCACTGAGCTGAGCTCCCTGTGCTATACAGCAGGTTCCTACTAGTTATCTATTTTACAGGGTAGTGTATTTATGCCAAACCTAATCTCCCAATTCATCCCCCCACCCCCGTGTCCACACATCCATTCTCTACATCTGCGTCTCTATTCCTGCCCTTGAAATAGGTTTGTGAGTTCTTGCAGAAATACAGATGATAGGATCTGCCTCATTTTCTCACTTGTTCTGCCATGCATATATTTAAACTAATTTTTCTTTTCTTTTCTATCCCTTTCTTCCAGGGCATGCTGAGGTGGTTAGCTTTATAATATTGTTCATGGGCTACAGAATTCTGAGACAGGATCATGATGGAACCAGAAGAGGACTGAACATCATACAGAGATTCTATATAAGCTGGATTCAGCCACCAGTAAGATTCCAAGTTATCATCCCTTTAGGGAGAAAGTGAGCACGTTTTGATTTTATAAGGAACAGCTACATTATGTTAACTGGCAGTATTTTTTCTTCTGGAGGATTAAGTATGGGAAGAAGAGTTTATGTTAATATTTGGCATGGGTAGCAAAGAAGTGCACTCTAGTGAATGTTGTCACTTTTTTTCAATCGAGTGTTTGCTTTCCTTTTGATGATTGCAGAATTTCCCACTTTAAAGTCTGTCTCTCACTCTAGAAGCTGAAAATGGCATATACTCACTTTCTCACCTTCCTTAAAGTTAGTGTGTGGGTACATTATCTAGGATCCACCACTAACCGGATACAATCTCCCAAAACTATATCAGAAGTAAGCCACAGGAAGACTGCGAGGGACTCTTCGACAGCTACAACATTATAGAAAGATCAAGTTCTTTGAGCAGTAGTGGTGCTCTCACTGACAAATTCTGGGGTGTGAATTTTGGGTATTTTTCCTGGCTGGGTAGCCCTGAGCCTGAGATATTTCTAGCCCTCCTGGCAATTCGACATCACTTTTTTGGTTTACAAAGTTTAATTTTTATATAATTTCATACTTAGCAACACAACATTGCAAGAATAGTTAAGGAATCATATACCCTTGAGAAAGGAAGAGAGGGATAGAGAGGGGGAGAGAGGGGATGAGAGGAACTGGGGGGGGAGAATGGTAAAGCAAGTGAGGCAAAGTGTAAACAACCGGTAAATTTAAATAAAGGGAATATGGGAGTTCCTAAACTCTTCTTGCAACACACACACACATACACACACACACTTTTTTTCTGAGTCATTTGAGAGTAAGATGCAAATATCATAGTTCTGTATCCGTAAATACTTCAGTGTATATTTTGTAAGAACATGGATATTCTCTTACATAGCACCATACAATTATCTAAATCAGAAAATGTAACATTGATATAAAACTATTATCTAATCCATACTTCATATTCAAATTCCTATATCACTTAAACAAATTTCTTTTCTGCTTAAGTGAGTCAGTGTTAGCTTCTGTGAACTCTAATTAATTTGCAATCTCAGAAATCACTTCCTCCAGCATATGTTCCTGGACCCCAACTTTGGGTTAGGCAACTCTCTTATGTACCCTCATAATACAGGGTACTTTACCTACCAGTGTATTTCTAACACTCTATCCCTGATTGTGTTGGCCTCTCCAACCTGAATCAAGCCGCTTAAAAGGCAGGTATGTCTCTTTTTCACTGGTCTTTCTTCACTGACTAGAACAGTTTCTGACACATAGTAGATACTCATGAATATTTGTTGAACAACTAGATCTGCACACTTTAGTGGCAATTAAGATGAAATATGTTCTAAGTTGTATTTGTCATTTTCCCTCTTTCAGTTGACAGCTGTATCTGTCAAGGTTCAATGCAAAGTAGAAACCACTCTAGGTATTTTTTACAGGAAGAGATTTATTGCAGGAAATTGATGCATATAAGGTTTAGGAGAGAAAGATCTAGGCTGGACTACTAGAAATTATTCCAATAAAAATACAGAATGGACCATCACCAACACTCCAAGGTCATCATTTGAATTATTCAAGACATACCCCCGCCCATAGCTTTGATCCAGGGGTCAGGAAACTGTAATCAAGAAGCTGCTGCTGTTGCCACCGTGGATGATTGCACTGTCTCTCAGCACTCAGAAAGCTGGAAAATGGCTACTAGAATCCCACTACAGGAAAAAGTTCACATTTTCCCAAGTTTTCTTGACAGTGTAAGGGGTAAAAAGATGGCTTTAGACTTTATCTCACTTCTGCCTTATATTTCATGAGGTCATCCCATTATCAGAAATCAATTCACATTCAGAAACCCTGTTGCAAAGGAGTCAGGAATATGTACTTTTCAGCTACCCAGTCTCTGTAATGCACCCTATGGAGACTGAGTTAATTCCCAGTATGTACCACACTGGCATCCCCATTCATGAGGTTGCTGAAGCTAGACACAGGTATGTAATCCTCCCTGACACCAAGATTCTCCCCTTGGATGGAGGTGGTAGCACCTCCTCACCATGAGATTAAATTTAGAGGGTTAAATTTAGCACTCCCAGGGAATGGAATGAAGTATGCCTTGGTTGACTGCTTCAGAATCACTTACCCTCTGAGCAGTTTTCTGCCTGAGAAAATGGCAGTCACGTGACCAACTTGGATGTTCCTCCCTCTGGAGGTGGCAGTAACATGTGAACTCATTTTCCAGGTACCCCTGTGACTTCTGGGGTCAATGTGGTGGAAGAAAAGTGGGGAAAACAAAGCCCAGAGAGATGAGGAGACGTGTGCAACATCATGGAAAGAGCATGAACTTTATTTTCACTTGGCTTTAGATTTGAATCCAGATCGTGCCTCTTACTAAATGTAATACCTGGAGCAAGTTCCTTAGTCTCTCTATATCTTGGTTTCCTCATCTTTAAAATACCTATCTCATAGGATGGTCATGAGGATTAAATTAGGTAACGCATGTTAAGTGCAGGTACCGAAAAGTACACAAAGAAATGTTGGTTCTTGGGACTTCCCTGGTGGTCCAGTGGTAAAGAATCCACCTTCCAATGTATGGGACACAGGTTAGATCCCTGGTTGGGAAATTAAGATACCGCATACCACGGGGCAACTAAGCCCATGTGCCGCAACTACTGAGCTCACGCCTCAACGAGAGAGTCCGTGAGCCGCAAACTACAGAGCCCACACACTCTGGAGCCTGCACACCACAACTAGAGAAGAGAAAACCTGAACGCCACAACTAGAGAGAAGCCCACCCACCGCAACGAAGATCCCATGTGCCACAGCTAAGACCCAACACAGCCAAAAAAAAAAAAAAAAAAAAAAAAAGAAATCTATAAAAAGCAACTCTAATAAAAAAAGCAAGACTATATGATAACATGATATAATTATCATAATGATAATGCTAATTCACAAAAAGAATATAAAATTAAAAAAAAAGAAAGGGCTTCCCTGGTGGCGCAGTGGCTAAGAATCTGCCTGCCAGTGCAGGGGACATGGGTTCCAGCCCTGGTCTGGGAAGATCCCACATGCTGCAGAGACTAAGCCTGTGCACCACAACTACTGAGCCCATGTGCCACAACTACTGAAGCCTGAACGCCTAGAGCCAGTGCTCCACAACAAGAGAAGCCATGGCAATGAGAAGCCTGCTTGCTGCAAGTAGAGAAAGCCTGCGCGCAGCAACGAAGACCCAACGCAGCCAAAAATAAATAAATAAATTTATTAAAAAAAAAAAGAAATGTTGGTTCTTTTACTATTTTCCTATGGCTGCTGTAATAAATTATGATAAACTTAGCGGCTTAAAACAACAAATTTAATTTAAAATTAATCTCTTTCAGTTCTGGACACCAAAAATCCAACATCAGTTTCACTGGGCCAAAATCAAGGCGTTGGCAGGGTTACACTCTTCCTGGAAGCTCTAGGGGAGAATCAGATTCCTTGCCTTTTCCACCTTCTAGAGTTGCATTCTTTGGCTGTTGGGCTCTTCCTCCACGTTTGAAGCCAGCAGTATAGTATCTTGCTCCAGTCCTCACATAGGTAGGTCAAATCACCCTCTCCTCTTACTTGTGATTTACAGTTAAGGCCTACTTGCATAATCTAGGATAATCTCTAAATCTTAAGATCCTTAACTTAATCACATCTGCAAATTCTGTTATCATATAAGGTAACATTCACAGACCCAGAGACCTGGATAACTTTGGGAGCTGTTATTCGCCTGACCACAGTTCCTTTTATCACCAGCCCTTACTATCTTTTTAAAAAACCCATTTGGTGTCTTGAGCAGTGTGTCCAACAGAAATATAATGTGATGCACATGTGTAAAATTTTCTAATATCTACATTAAAAAAACGAGTAAAAAGAAACAGGTGAAATTAATTTTAATGAATTTTTAAACCAACATGCCCCCAAATACTATCATTTCAACATGCAGTTAGTATAAAAATTATTAATGTAATATATTACATTCTTTCTTAAAATACTTTAAAAATCCAGTATACAATTTACACTTACTGCAAATCTCATTCAGACTAACCACATATCAATTGCTCTATGGCCACATGTGCCTAGTGGCTACTGTATTGGATAGTGCAGATCTGGAGGGCTGTAAAATTAAAAGGGCCCAGGGTGGGTTGGACCGTATACTCTTCGCATCAAACCCATGTTTCAGCAGCTATAGCCTACACCTCATTCTGCTTATATCCAATACCAAGTTGATGACAACTGCCTCAAATCCTTGTCAGTGTGCCAAGGCTGACACCAGTATGTTATAAACACCCCATAGAACCAGACTGAGCATGGGATTAACCTCAGGTTAGGTATCAGTTAGGATACAGTCAAGAAAACATAATCTACCCTACGTTTTAAAAGAAGAGGGATTTTTAATTTTGGAAATTATACCAGTTGATGGAAGAGCTGAGAAATTCAACAATAGATAGTGAGACAAACCACAGATTGGCAACATTACACAGCTGCTACCACTTCTAATGATGGAAGGAGAATAGAAGGAGGTGGTGTTGTCTGAAATTGGCACCACCCAAGAGTTAGACCATGGCAAGGATTTTGGACCATGAAGGAAGGGACCGTTTGGTGAGAGCTGGAGTTATGGAGAAAACGTAGCCACTATTGGAGATGTTGCCTGAGGAGGGAGGAGTAAGAGAGGGAAATACCCTGATTCTCCCTTCCACTCTCCAGTGTTCTGCCAGGGCCTCCCATTGGCCTAATCTATCTGGAAGCCCTTTGTCGAGGGATGCTAGGAAATGTAGTTCTCTGAGAGTTAGAGTGGGGCAGGGGAAGATCAGGGAACAGACCAAGAGCAAACAGGCAAACAAAGTGTCACAGTCCATGCCTTTTGCTATTCATAATATTTACCACCTATATTACAACTTCATGCTTCTTTCTAGCAGGATGCAACTATGGTTCACAAAAATGAAGATGCCCTCATCATCTCTTCAATATGGGTGAGGCAAGTCATCATTGCTCTTTTTAAGTCCAAGATCTCTAGGGAATTCACAGTCTTCCCCAGTAAACCATGGCTTCTCGTGGTCTGGTGACATATGAACTAATTGGCAAAGTTAAATATCATTGACCTTCTTTGTACAAAATAGCCTAGGGAAGGGAAAAAAGAAATAATCGGTGAATATTAATATATACATAACAAAAATATTCATAGCTGTTAATCATCTCTATAACTGGTCATAAGGGCAGAGTTGATATTTATTACTTCCTTCTGTCACTATTCATTCCATGCTTCCATTGTCCTTAGTCAATGATTTGGCTGGTGGTGACACTTTGCCTGGGTAGTGAGCCAAACCTTCACTCCTGAAGGATCCAAATCCTCAGTGGTCTTGCCTTTATTGGCTAGAGATGGATTCCCCAATGATTCCTTCTGGGTACCAGAATCCTCTCTGCCCTCGTTGTGTGGTAGCAACTTAAATCGCCCTTGTTAGTTGGGACTGACCACTCCAACCAGTATTGTAACCTCTCCTCTGGCTATTGGTTTAGTGGCATGAGGACCCCAAAATTGTCAGGTATCAGTTTCAATTTCTCATTCAGTTGGACCATTATTGTGTCCTCTCATGAAAGCACGCCTCCCTTGGGGCTGTAGCAGATGAGGTGGATGCCTCTGTCCATATCCCCTTGGTCCACCTGAGTCACCTGCAGCTGCAATAGAGGCTCCCTGCACAATGACAGCTTCCCCCCTTCTCTAGTCTCTTCTTGTGAGTTTTTTTTCTCACACTCTGCCAAAGGAAAACAGCCCAGAAATGCAAGGGAGTTAATGTCCTTTAATTGGAGTTGGTGGGTATATGCTTTGCCTTCCTGTCCTCCAAAAGGACATTTCTGAAGTTTTTTCCATACTGTTTTTCAGAGGGTTCTCGGTGAGATTGAGCTTCAGTTTCCACAGCAATCACCTGCTCATCATCACACACCTTACTGGCTTTTCTCCTTTCTCTGTCTCACTTTCCTCCCTTCACTACTTGTGCTTATTGGAATCATCTTCCAGGTAAACTGCCTGCACCCAAGACCCTGTCTTAGGGCAAGAGCCCAAACTAAGACAGGAACCAAGACCTCTAAACCAGAGGAATCTATGGTTGGGGAGAAGGGAAACTAAAATTTGTCAGAGGGTTATTAGGTGTAATAGCTTCTAGTACCTGGTTATTTTGGCTGTAAGAGAAACAGCACCATCTGTTGGTCACTGGCTCAAAACATAAACTCCATCCTGTTAAGATAGCACTGGACTTCACAGGGTTTGTTCCACAAGTAGTGCTGTAATTATGACTTCAGCAGGTTATTCCATCAATCTACCAGATTAGATGTTCTCAGATGATGGGGTATGTGATAATATTAGTGAAATACAAGAGTCTGAGACAATTTCTCTTGTTTTCGAATGAGATCCTTGGTGAGAAGCAATCTTGTATAGGATATCATGATAATGAGTCATGGAATCAGGACATTCCATAAGTCCACAGATGGTGTTGCTGGCAGAACCATTTTGGATAGGGAAAGAAGAAAGAAGTATTTATTTCAGTGAGAACAAATTTCTGCCCCATTATGATGGAAGCGGTCCAATATAATCGGCATGCCCCCAGTGCCCTGAGGAATGGTGCGATAGCAAGGGTTCAATATTGGCTTCTGCTCTTGGCAGTCTGAGCTTTCTGCCTTGGAGAGGGAAGTCCATGTTGTTGAGCCCTTATGCCTGCTGCCATGGCTACTAGTACACAAGCCTAGTGAACAAGGACTCAGTGGCTGAATAATGAAGCTGCCCAACATCCACAGGATGGGTCATCTCCCTGATTATTAAGAGCTTTCTCTCTTTTCAAAAATTAATTAATTAATTAATTGAAGTATAGTTACTTTACAATATTGTGTTAGTTTCAGGTGTACAACAAAGTGATTCAGTTATGTATATATATATACATTTTTCAGGTTCTTTTGCATTATAGGTTATTACAAGATATTGTATATAGTTTCCTGTGCTATACAGTAAATCCTTGTTGTTTGTGGTATATCTACAAAGCAGTTTTATCTGTATATGGTAGTTTGTATCTGCTAATCTCAAGCTCCTAATTTATCCTTCACCCTTCCCTTTCCCGTTTGGTAACCATGTTTCATTTTCTATGTCTGTGGATGTATTTCTGTTTTGTAAATAAATTCATTTGTATTATTTTTTATATTCCACATATAAGTGATATCATATATTTGTCTTTCTCTGCCTGATTTACTTCACTTAGCATGATAATCTCTAGGTCCATCCATGTTGCTGCAAATGGCAATATTTCATTCTTTTTATGGCTGAATAATATTCCATTGTATATACATACACCACATCTTCTTTATCCATTCATCTGTTGATGGACACTTAGGTTGCTTCCATGTCTTGGCTACTGTAAATAGTGCTGCTATGAACATTGGGGCGCATGTATTTCGAATTATAGTTTTGTCTGGATGTATGCCCAGGAGTGGAATTGCTGGATCACATGGCAACTCTATTTTTAGCTTTTTTGAGGAGCCTCCATACTGTTTTCCATAATGGCTACACCAACTTACGTTCCCACCAACAGTGTAGGAGGGTTCCCTTCTCTACACACCCTCTCCAGCATTTGTTATTTGTAGGCTTTTTAACCTGAATTTTTAAAAGTGAATTTTAAAGAGATTCTTGACCTTGATCTTGATGTTTTGGGCTTGATAATTCTTGGTTGTGGGGAGGTGTCCTGTGCATTTCAAGTTGTTTAGCAGTGTACTTGGCCTCTACCCACTAGATGTCAATAGCCACTAACTCCCTTACCTCCAGCTGTGACAACCAAAAACATCTCCAGATATTACCTGCTAAATGTTCAGTAGGGGACAAAATTGCCTCTGGTTGAGAACCACTGCTATACAGAGATACCGCAATATTCCTTTCATGGAATTTTTGTGTCTCTGGCATTCATGTCTTACTAAGAATATTTGCTACTTCCTGTTCACCAAGCTAATCAACACGATATTATCAATGTAGTGGATCAGAGTGATGTTTTATGGGATGTCCAGATGATCAAGGTCCTTGTGGACTATAATGTGACAGAATTTGAGAGCTGACATGGCCCTGAAGTAAAACTGTAAAGGTCAGTCACTGTTCCTGACATATGAAATTTTGTTGCTTCTGATTTTCTTTGCTAATTGATTTGAGGGAAAAATGATTTGCCAGATCAACAACTGCATGCTCCGTGGGCAGGATTATGTTGATTTGTCCCAGCAAAAATGCCATATCTGGATCAGAAGCTTCAAGTGAAGGCACTGTCTCATTTTTTTTTTCATTTGACAAATATTTATTGAGGCACCTATCACACATTCAACACTGTTCTAGGTACTAAGAATATATTTGTGAACAATCATGTATTTATATTTATCTATTAACAATGGTTAGAAATCCCCTGAGTAGAAGCTTGAATAATCCCAATCACTGTCTAGTTTTGCCACTGTCAAACACAGAAATTAAACAGAGGTGAGAAGAGAGTCATCACTTCTGCATCTATCAAATCTTAGATGGTGGCACCGATCCCTGCAGTTCCGACAGGTCTGGCTTACCATTTTGTTAGGGAAGGGCAGTTCCAGGGGCTACTTGGCTCTGCCGACCAAAATAGTCCTCTCTGCCTGTTTCACGGAGCTAGTGCAGGAGATCTGCCAGTTGCCAAGTATGTCTAGTCTAAATACACATTTAGGACCTGGTGAAATTACCTCAGCATGGGTCTACAGAATCCACTGAGCCCTCTGTGTGATGGACTTGGATATAAATTTAATTTATTATCTGATTACCCAAAGCCCTCAACCTATCCGGGGGCTCCCAAGGATTAGCATAAATTCAGATCAGTGTCTAATAATCCTTCAAAGTCTGGGTATGCCCCTTCCCTCAGAGCATGCTCATTCTATTAATAGCCACAGGTCCTTTTGGGAAAGGCTTGGAGAAATATTTATGGTATACAGTTGTGACAATGTCGCAGTGTCCTTCCTCCAGAGAACCCAGTTTCTCCTTCAATCACTGGGCCCTGGGTATGTGCCGTAACTGGGAACTAAATGAGAGGCTATGACTTCCTTTTGTGGCTACTCAAGTCGTGTTTCTGTGTGCTAAAACTTTAGTTTTCCCAGTTGTGTCTATCAAGTAATACTTTAGTAGGTTACCCATCTATTTCGTCCCTAGGGCCCTTGTCATCAAGCTGGTACCCCCACAGACCCCTGAGGGCATTGCAGGGCTTTCAAGGATGCCCATGTTTCTCTCACTAATGTTTTCTCAGTGCGTTAGTGCCCTCTGTGCCCTTCCAGGAAGAATAGTCAGGAGGAGGGTGAGCAGGTTACACATAACGCATTCACTCTAATATTCCCATCACCTTGACTCTTTCATATGTGACACTGTGGCTTGACCTTTTTGTACAAGACTCTTTACATTTCTTTCTCCCCATTATGTGAGTGAAGTTCTGGCATCTCAGCTTCATTGAATGTAGGCCACTACTGAATCTTAGTTTCAGTCAACCAAATCAGGCAAGCTGTTAGAAAGGCTCAGTTTAGCACATTAAAAGAAGGATACCTGTGTTTAAATTTAACCTGACTCATCATTTTATTCTATCTTTTCTCGTATAATACCCGTAGAATCTACTCGGGTATAGTTTTCCAGGTTATTGGTAATGTAAATATAAAAGACACTGTAATTGTTTGGGTGTATGAGTTTATTTATTTATTTATTTTCTGGAATATACCTTACAATTCTCTCCTGGGTCCCTGGATTTAAGTTTATTTTTTATTAATTAATTTTTTTATTAAAGATTTTTTTTTTTAATGTGGACCATTTTTAAAGTGTTTGTTGAATTTGTTACAATATTGCTTCTGTTTTGGGTTTTTGGCCGGGAGGCATGTGGGATCTTAGCTCCCTGACCAGGGATTGAACCCATGCCCCCTGCATTGGAAGGCAAAGTCTTAACCACCGGACCACCAGGGAAGTCCCTGGATTTAACTTTAGAATTGGGTTTGGAGGTAATGGGGCGGGGGGCTAGGATTTAAGGAAGACTAGATATCTCTTTGCAAGGCAACTGCTGCATGTAGAATCTTTAAACAAGGAAAGGTCAGTTTCCTTATAAAGGAGAGGGGGCACAGGGATATTTAGGGGACTAGTTGGAAGTCACCTCAAATGTCCCCATCCCAAGTCACAGGGCCCCGCTAATTTCCAACTGATGTCCTAACTTTAAGGCAGTGACTTAGAAAGGCTGTGAGTTCAATGTCATTATACTCTAGCAACTTGGACAAATAAATTTGTTCTGATCCTCAGCCATGGTCTGTCCTTAAGTCATAAGAAATGAGAGATTCTCTACTACACTATACAAGCTTTCTGGTTCTCTGATCACACCTTGAGCTGAGAGTTTAACGTCCTGAATTTAACATTTTTGTTCTCTAAGCTGCCTAATGCTTGTGCCTAATACTTGTCAGCCTACTCTGTAGTCCTTGTAATTATCATTACAGTAGCTCCAAATTTTCTAATTTCCTTACCTTCATCTGGCACTTTATTTCAAGCAACAACAGATACTAATTCAAGCAGTACAATTGACTGCCATGGATTACTAGAATTTTATTTTCCACTCGTTGGAGCTGATAACAGCATTCAAATCAAACAGGTGAGCAAATTAATCTGCTGGTGAACAATGGAAAGATGTGATGTTATCAGAACCTCAAAGCCAAGGCTGTCAGGCAGAATCTAGAGCCATGGCAAGAGGTTCCCAGTTGGAGTTGGAGCCATGGAGAAGATGCATTAACCATTGGAGATGATGCCTGAGGGAGAGCAAGCGAGGGGAAATCTCTTGGCTTCTCCTCGGAGATCCTACTGCCAAAAGCAGAAAGAAGCAGAGAAGCCAGGGAATCCACCTGAGAGAAGCAAGAGAGACTGGTTTCTAAGGCCTCTGCATTTCAATTCCAGTCTTACAGTAAACTCTACTTTTTACTGGATTCTTGTTCCTAGTTGTCAAGGGGATCTAACTATCAGACTTTGAACAAAGTGCTTTGGAAGCCCAGTGGAGAGAGCAACCAAGCTTGCTGCAGCAGTGCAGGAAAGGATACCTGAGGTCCCAGAGGTGAGTGGGAGTCTTCCAGGTGGCAAAGAAGAGCAGGCGCATTCTGGAGGGAGTAGTGTGTCAGAAGTCAAGAGGTGGGAAAGGACAGGGCAGCTGAAGGAAAGGGGAAAGTTACATAACAGTACCTACCTCATATATATTTGTTGCAAGGCTAGATGAGAAAATAAACACTATAGCTGATATAATTTGAGCTCTAACTATAGACTAAGCTATTCTAAGTGCCTTCTAAAAATTGATTCATTTAATACTCACAAAAACCCATTGAGGTACATCTTACTGCTACATTTTACAGATGAGGAAAATGAAGTTTAGAGAGTTTAGTAATTTTTTCAAGGTCACACAATTACATGATCTGACCCCAAAGTCAGAGTCTTAACTGCGATGGGATACCACAATTCTATACTTTTATTGTATGTGATTTCTTTACATGGATTAAATTTAGTCCATGCAAAGTGCTTCAGTGTAATGCCTGCCACATGGTAAATGCTCAATAAAAGATAAATAACTCTATTTTTATAGCATAATGATTCAAAGAGGAGCTTTGGAGTCAAACAGACCTGGGTTCAAATCCTGTCTCTGCCCCTTTCTAGCTGTTTGCTCTAGGAAAAGTAAGTCTAGGGACTTTGTTGATTTGTAAAGTGGGATAGATTACCTAATTCTCAGGGTTGCTGTCAGACAAAATGAGACCATATATAAATATTGTCTTGCACATAGAAAATACTCAGGGAAAGATAGATATTACTATTATTCCAGTAGTAAGGAACAAATTGGACAAAGGTCCAGGATGGGGAGAGAAAGAGAGGAAGAAGTGAATTCCAGGGTCTCAACGTATCTTATTTTGTCTGGAGTATAGGGTGGTTGAGGGAATGGCCTGGAAATGAGCCTGGAGAGGTCAACAGGCCTGATCTTCATGGCCTGGTAGGCCATGTCAAGGAGCCTGGAGGGATAGTAGAGGCACTCACACAGCACATAGGACAGGTGTATCCTTTAGCACAGGCTAGGTTATGCTGCAGTAACAAATGTCCACACACATCTGAGTGGCTTACAAAGAAAAATGCTACAAGTCCTTTGGGGATCAGCTGTGGTTCTGTTCCATGTCATCTTCAGTCTGGAACCCAGGCTGATGGAACAGCTTCTCTCTGAAACAGATTGCTAGTCTTGTGGCATACAAAAAGGAGACATGGTGAACCCACCAGCTGGTGCTTAAAGCTTCTGCTTGGAGTTGATTCTTCTCAAATTTTATTGGCCAAAGCAAGTCACATGGTCAAGCCTGCCACCAGTGGGGCTGAAGAAGGGGCATTTCATGGAGGGGCACCAGAGTATTTGTCAGAACAATAATAGGAACAGATTTTGTGCAAAAAAATAATGAGTGGTACCAATTTAAA